>NC_053493.1:91336162-91378662 GCF_905171775.1 Rana temporaria | reverse complement strand
TGAGACACCACATCCCAAATTGGAGGATAAAATACTGGGGGGAAGAGAGAGGTCACATGCCTCGGGACTTTTGGGGTGTCAATAGGGTATTAACCAGGAAATTCTGATCAACCAAAATTAAAGTTTGAAATACTTTATTACAAAAGATTTGGTTAAAAATATGAGAGCAAGACAAATCCTATGTTAATTGTTCCTTAAAAGTAGTGGTTGAACAGACAATACCAAATTTTCTCTACGTGTTTTGCTCAAGGGAGCTTCTTCAGGAGGTTAGATCATGGCGTCTATTATGCTACAGGCAACAAAGAGAAAAAGGAAATGAATACTCATATTCAACATTAGAAATAAAAATATAATAAAATATAATATAAAATATAACATATAATAAAATATAATAATGTTACATGTTGGCATAAACAAGGTAGATATGCAGTTTATATCAAAATAATATACATAAGAGTCAAAGTAAGCCAGCCAGAGCTACAATGGAATGGTTAGATCGAAGCATATTCATGTGTTAGAATGGCCCAGTCAAAGTCCAGACCTAAATCCAAATGAGAATCTGTGGCAAGACTTGAAAATTGCTGTTCACAGACGCTCTCCATCCAATCTGACAGAGCTTGAGCTATTTTGCAAAGAAGGATAGGCAAAAATGTCACTCTCTAGATGTGCAAAGCTGGTAGAGACATCCCCAAAAAGACTTGCAGCTGTAATTGCAGCAAAAGGTGGTTCTACAAAGTATTGACTCAGGGGGGCTGAATACAAATGCACACTTTTCCTTCCACTTCACAATTATGTGCCACTTTGTGTTGGTCTATCACATAAAATCCCAATAATATAAACAAAATGTGGATAATTTCAAGGGTTATGAATACTTTTTCAAGGCACTGTATATATATATTAAATGTATTACTGCTTTAAATGATAAGCAATAAGGAATCTATGGTTCATCGCTCCAGCGGCAAAGTGTCTCTGAAATATGGTGGCACTGTACCCTCATACATAGATGTAACATTTAAAGTTTTCCAGTTTTACGAATTTGCTGTTGAAGCAAAATAGCTAAGCAATATTTATTGATAACTTTCTCACAGGACACACACACACACACACACACACACACACACAGTGCCTTGAAAAAGTATTCATAACCCTTGAAATTATCCACATTTTGTTTATATTATTGGGATTTTATGTGATGGACCAACACAAAGTGGCACATAATTGTGAAGTGGAAGGAAAAGTGTGACGTGCACACCGCTCCAAAGATGCGGCTAGCAGGACTTTTTTACCGTCCTGCTAGAGCACCGCTCCAGTGTGAAAGCCCTCGGGCTTTCACACTGGAGAGACAGCAGTGGCTGTTTAGGGTCGGTTTGTAGGCGCTATTTTAAGCGCAATAGCGCCTGCAAACCGATCCAGTGTGAAAGGGGTCTAACAGAAAAATGTGCAGTGCATCCACTGTTTCTATAAAAATAGTGTTCTTATTCATACAAACAATTTAATTATTGAAGTTAAGAAAATTATTGTACAACATCAAACACCTAAACACATGATAATAAAGCTGTTATTGGCTCACTACCTATGAAGTGGGTATAGAAAAGAATCACCCCCCTTTAAAATAATCACATTTTGTTGCTTTGCAGCCTGAAATAAAGACAGACACAGCACATTTAGACTTTGCAAAATTCACTCTCTCTTCTTTGCAGAACTGCTCAAGTTCAGTCAAATTTGATGGTGACCGTTTGTGGACTGCGGTCTTCAAGTCATTCTACAGATTTTCAATGTGGTTTAAGTCTGGGCTTTAAATAGGCCATGCAAGGACATTCACCTTGCTGTGTGCTTTGGGCCATTGTCATGTTAGAAGGTAAACCTTCTTCCCATTGACAACTTTATGGCAGAGGGCAGCAGATATTCCTCAAGAATCTGACGATATTTTGCCCCATCCATTATATTAGACATATTGTTTGGTGTTGAGGCCAAATAATAAAATTTTAGTCTCATCTGACCATAATGCCCCGTACACACAATCCGTTTTCCCGTTGGAAAAAGTCAGATGAGAGCTTTTGGAATCCCGACCGTGTGTATGCTCCAGACTTTTTCCAACGGAAAAACTGCTGGAAAAAGATAGAGAGCAGGTTTTCTTTTTTTCCCCATCTGTAAAAAATCTGATCAGAATTTCCTATCGTGTGTAAAAATTCCGACGTGCAAAATTCTGACGCATGCTCGGAAAACAAAGCGACGCATGCTCAGAAGCATAGAACTTAATTTTCTCAGCTCGTCGTAGTCTTTTGCGTCACCGCGTTCTTGGCAGTCAATAGTTCACCCAACTTTTGTGTGACTGTGTGTATGCAAAGCAGGCTTGATCAGGATTCCGTCGGAAAAACCTTCCGGTTTTTTTTTCCCGACGGGAAAATCGCTTGTGTGTACAGGGCATAATAGCTTTTGCCATGTGGCCTCAGAATCTTCATGCTGCTTTTTGGAAAAGATCAATGGTGACTATGGCGGGCGGGCAAGTATTCTATTTTAGTATCGTGGGTATTAGCGGGAGTACGAGTACTCCCGCTAATACTCGGTATCGGTCCCGATATCGGGACAACCCTAATAACAAGCCTATTACTATGGCCAACATTTATGCCCCGAATAAAATGCAAGTATCGTTCCTTAAAAATACATTGCAATTGCTTGATACCTTTAAATCTGGGATGCTCATTGTGGGGGGTGATTTCAACTTGGCTTTGAACCCCTTGCTTGACACATCTTCAGGCTCCTCTAACATTTCGTATAGGTCCTTACATTCAATAAAGAATGTGTTGAAAAGCATGTCCCTTCATGATACATGGCGCACTTTAAACCCTGCCGCCAAAGACTACACTTTTTATTCCTCTCCGCACGATAGATATTCAAGGATTGATTACTTCTTTTTAACTCAAAATGATCTTGAAGACCTTATTGATACTTCTATTGAGCCTATGTTTTTTTCTGACCACCATCCTATTACTTTCTCTATAATTTTTCATTCAAGGCCTGTTAATAATAGAATCTGGAGACTTGATAGCTCTTTACTTACTTACTTTACTTTCTATTCAAGAATTTTATTTACAGAAAATGGAGCTGTAGATATGCTGCTTCGCTCTTGTCTGCTGCAAAAAGGAGTAGGATGATCGAGCTGTAGATTTGCTGCTTCGCTCGTCTGCTGTAGGATGATCCCTTATTCAACTAATCCTTCTTCTGGAAAACAAGCAAAAACAATCGTTGGCTTTAGACACTTTATCTGAATTACAGGAAGCTAGGGAAAATCTTTTAAAAATTTTAGATGAGAAAATAAAACGCAACTTTGCCCTATCTCAAAAGCTGTTTTACGAGTTTGGCAATAAGTCTGGTAGACTTCTTGCTAGGACTCTTCAAGCGAACAATCACAATAATAATACTAATATCTACTCTATTACGGATCCTAATAGAAACAAATTGTATACATCTTCTGAAATTGCTAATCAATTTAAACAATTTTATGCTAAATTATATAACCTGCCCGTAAATGTCACTCCCGCGTACACACGGTCGTTCCAAACCGATGAGAATGGTCCGACGGGCCATTTCCATCGGTTCACCGCTGAAGTGGCCTGATGGTCTGATGTGCGTACACACTATCGTTCCAAAAAACGATCGGGTCAGAACGCGGTGACGTCAAACACACGACGTGCTGAATAAAACAAAGTTCAATGCTTCCAAGCATGCGTCGACTTGATTCTGAGCATGCGCGGGTTTTGAACCGATGCTTTCTGTACTAACCATCGGTTTGGACCGATCGGGCCATCGGTTCGATTTTAAAGCATGTTTTAACATTTTGGACCGAAGGACAACAGACCGATGGGCTATACACACGGTCGGTTTGGACCGATGAAACTGAACCTCGGTCCATTCTCATCGGTTTTGTCCGACCGTGTGTACGCGACCTCAGTATGCAGCCAGAGCTATGAAAAAAGTAGAGGTGAGTGTTCACATGAGACACCACATCCCAAATTGGAGGATAAAATACTGGGGGGAAGAGAGAGGTCACATGCCTCGGGACTTTTGGGGTGTCAATAGGGTATTAACCAGGAAATTCTGATCAACCAAAATTAAAGTTTGAAATACTTTATTACAAAAGATTTGGTTAAAAATATGAGAGCAAGACACATTCTATGTTATTTGTTCCTTTAAAAGTAGTGGTTGAACAGACAATACCAAATTTTCTCTACGTGTTTTGCTCAAGGGAGCTTCTTCAGGAGGTTAGATCATGGCGTCTATTATGCTACAGGCAACAAAGAGAAAAAGGAAATGAATACTCATATTCAACATTAGAAATAAAAATATAATAAAATATAATATAAAATATAACATATAATAAAATATAATAATGTTACATGTTGGCATAAACAAGGTAGATATGCAGTTTATATCAAAATAATATACATAAGAGTCAAAGTAAGCCAGCCAGAGCTACAATGGAATGGTTAGATCAAAGCATATTCATGTGTTAGAATGGCCCAGTCAAAGTCCAGACCTAAATCCAAATGAGAATCTGTGGCAAGACTTGAAAATTGCTGTTCACAGACGCTCTCCATCCAATCTGACAGAGCTTGAGCTATTTTGCAAAGAAGGATAGGCAAAAATATCACTCTCTAGATGTGCAAAGCTGGTAGAGACATCCCCAAAAAGACTTGCAGCTGTAATTGCAGCAAAAGGTGGTTCTACAAAGTATTGACTCAGGGGGGCTGAATACAAATGCACACTTTTCCTTCCACTTCACAATTATGTGCCACTTTGTGTTGGTCTATCACATAAAATCCCAATAATATAAACAAAATGTGGATAATTTCAAGGGTTATGAATACTTTTTCAAGGCACTGTATATATATATATTAAATGTATTACTGCTTTAAATGATAAGCAATAAGGAATCTATGGTTCATCGCTCCAGCGGCAAAGTGTCTCTGAAATATGGTGGCACTGTACCCTCATACATAGATGTAACATTTAAAGTTTTCCAGTTTTACGAATTTGCTGTTGAAGCAAAATAGCTAAGCAATATTTATTGATAACTTTCTCACAGGACACACACACACACACACACACACACACACACACACACACACACACACACACACAGTGCCTTGAAAAAGTATTCATAACCCTTGAAATTATCCACATTTTGTTTATATTATTGGGATTTTATGTGATGGACCAACACAAAGTGGCACATAATTGTGAAGTGGAAGGAAAAGTGTGACGTGCACACCGCTCCAAAGATGCGGCTAGCAGGACTTTTTTTTACCGTCCTGCTAGAGCACCGCTCCAGTGTGAAAGCCAGCAGTGGCTGTTTAGGGTCGGTTTGTAGGCGCTATTTTAAGCGCAATAGCGCCTGCAAACCGATCCAGTGTGAAAGGGGTCTAACAGAAAAATGTGCAGTGCATCCACTGTTTCTATAAAAATAGTGTTCTTATTTATACAAACAATTTAATTATTGAAGTTAAGAAAATTATTGTACAACATCAAACACCTAAACACATGATAATAAAGCGGTTATTGGCTCACTACCTATGAAGTGGGTATAGAAAAGAATCACCCCCCTTTAAAATAATCACATTTTGTTGCTTTGCAGCCTGAAATAAAGACAGACACAGCACATTTAGACTTTGCAAAATTCACTCTCTCTTCTTTGCAGAACTGCTCAAGTTCAGTCAAATTTGATGGTGACCGTTTGTGGACTGCGGTCTTCAAGTCATTCTACAGATTTTCAATGTGGTTTAAGTCTGGGCTTTAAATAGGCCATGCAAGGACATTCACCTTGCTGTGTGCTTTGGGCCATTGTCATGTTAGAAGGTAAACCTTCTTCCCATTGACAACTTTATGGCAGAGGGCAGCAGATATTCCTCAAGAATCTGACGATATTTTGCCCCATCCATTATATTAGACATATTGTTTGGTGTTGAGGCCAAATAATAAAATTTTAGTCTCATCTGACCATAATGCCCCGTACACACGATCCGTTTTCCCGTTGGAAAAAGTCAGATGAGAGCTTTTGGAATCCCGACCGTGTGTATGCTCCAGACTTTTTCCAACGGAAAAACTGCTGGAAAAAGATAGAGAGCAGGTTTTCTTTTTTTCCCCATCTGTAAAAAATCTGATCAGAATTTCCTATCGTGTGTACAAATTCCGACGTGCAAAATTCTGACGCATGCTCGGAAAACAAAGCGACGCATGATCAGAAGCATAGAACTTAATTTTCTCAGCTCGTCGTAGTCTTTTGCGTCACCGCGTTCTTGGCAGTCAAAAGTTCACCAAACTTTTGTGTGACTGTGTGTATGCAAAGCAGGCTTGATCAGGATTCCGTCGGAAAAACCATCCGTTTTTTTTTTCCCGACGGGAAAATCGCTTGTGTGTACAGGGCATAATAGCTTTTGCCATGTGGCCTCAGAATCTTCATGCTGCTTTTTAGAAAAGAGCAATGGTGACTATGGCGGGCGGGCAAGTATTCTATTTTAGTATCGTGGGTATTAGCGGGAGTACGAGTACTCCCGCTAATACTCGGTATCGGTCCCGATACCGATATAGGGACAACCCTAATAACAAGCCTATTACTATGGCCAACATTTATGCCCCGAATAAAATGCAAGTATCGTTCCTTAAAAATACATTGCAATTGCTTGATACCTTTAAATCTGGGATGCTCATTGTGGGGGGTGATTTCAACTTGGCTTTGAACCCCTTGCTTGACACATCTTCAGGCTCCTCTAACATTTCGTATAGGTCCTTACATTCAATAAAGAATGTGTTGAAAAGCATGTCCCTTCATGATACATGGCGCACTTTAAACCCTAAAATTAAAGAAGAAATTCCGCGCTGGAAAATACACAAAAAACTTTAAAAAATGCAAGCCAGCACTGGAGGATAAATTCAAATAGAAATCCCAATAGTGATCAATAACAATAATGTGCAGCGCAAAGACATATAAATTAAATAATAACACAATTGGTGATCAGATAAAGTGTACAAAAATATATATAAATATATATATAAATATAACTCTAATAATACAAAAAGAACAATTCCAAATGCGCTGCACTTTAAACCCTGCCGCCAAAGACTACACTTTTTATTCCTCTCCGCACGATAGATATTCAAGGATTGATTACTTCTTTTTAACTCAAAATGATCTTGAAGACCTTATTGATACTTCTATTGTTTTTTTTGTGACCACCATCCTATTACTTTCTCTATAATTTTTCATTCAAGGCCTGTTAATAATAGAATCTGGAGACTTGATAGCTCTTTACTTAACGACCCTGTAAATGTCAACACACTCTATTCAAGAATTTTATTTACAGAAAATGGAGCTATAGATATGCTGCTTCGCTCTTGTCTGCTGCAAAAAGGAGTAGGATGATCGAGCTGTAGATATGCTGCTTCGCTCTTGTCTGCTGCAAAAAGGAGTAGGATGATCGAGCTGTAGATTTGCTGCTTCGCTCGTCTGCTGTAGGATGATCCCCTATTCAACTAATCCTTCTTCTGGAAAACAAACAAAAACAATCGTTGGCTTTAGACACTTTATCTGAATTACAGGAAGCTAGGGAAAATCTTTTAAAAATTTTAGATGAGAAAATAAAACGCAACTTTGCCCTATCTCAAAAGCTGTTTTACGAGTTTGGCAATAAGTCTGGTAGACTTCTTGCTAGGACTCTTCAAGCGAACAATCACAATAATAATACTAATATCTACTCTATTACGGATCCTAATAGAAACAAATTGTATACATCTTCTGAAATTGCTAATCAATTTAAACAATTTTATGCTAAATTATATAACCTGCCCGTAAATGTCACTCCCGATAGCATAGCTGATAGGAAAAAGAAAATAGCTGAATTCTTGCATTCATATAGCCCAAACCCTATTGACGCGGTAGAAGCAAATTATTTAGACAGACCAATTGAAAAAGAAGAAGCTATTAACGCTCTCAAGCAACTCAAGACTGGTAAATGCCCTGGCCCAGACGGCCTCTCTGTGTCATACTATAAAACTTTCTCGGACACTATTATCCCTCATTTTTTAAGTACGTTTAATAATATTCCTTCTTCATCCCCTTTTATCAAAGATATTCTGGAAGCACTTATTACCATGATTCCCAAACCAAATAAGGATACATCCCTAGTTTCTAATTATAGGCCCATTTATCTTTTAAATGTCGACATTAAACTTTATGCTAAAATTATTGCCAATCGCCTGCTCCCCTTACTACCCAAAATTATCTCTCTGGACCAAGTGGGTTTCATCCCTGGCAGAGAGGCACGGGATAATACTATTAAAGCAATTAACGTACAACATTGGCTTCGAAAATCTGGAGTTCCAGGCTTCTTTCTCTCTCTTGATGCAGAGAAGGCTTTCGACAGAATAGCTTGGGATTATATGGGTGAGGCCTTGAAGGCATTGGGATTTCGAGAACGTATACTCCATCTTATTCTTTTGCTTTACTCATCTCCCACGGCAAAAATTAAAGTAAATGGTTGTCTATCGGAAGCCTTCTCTGTGTCCAATGGAATGCGTCAGGGTTGCCCTTTGTCCCCTATTATTTTTGTTCTTCTCTTAGAACATATGCTCAATAGGCTTTGAAACAATCAGGACGTAGTTGGTGTTGAGATTAAGAGTAAGACTTATAAGCTTGCTGCATTTGCAGATGACATCCTTCTTTTTCTCTCAAATCCAATAGTAACTATCCCCAACTTATTGAAAGATTTTTCCATCTTCAATTCGCTTTCAAATCTAAAAATTAATTTTGCAAAATATACGGCTTTGAATATTTCCTTATCTGACACCACGGTCTCCTTATGTAAATCAAACTTTCCTTTTCATTGGGGAGAAGAATCTTTGACATATCTGGGTATAAAATTCACTCCTGATATTAAAGATCTTTATAGCACAAATTTTTTAGCTTTGCTCAAGATTATCAAAAGTGATTTACTATCTTGGGAAAAAGGATTTTTCTCCTGGTTCGCAAGGGCAGATGTCATTAAAATGAACGTTCTCCCCAGAATACTCTACTTACTACAAACTATTCCCATTAAGATTCCATCTGCTTTTTTTACGGAATTTAGATGTATATGTACAAAATTCATCTGGAATTTGAAACAGCCTCGTATTAAATGGGACAAGCTCATTGTTCCCAAACTTATGGGAGGTATAGGACTACCAGACATACGAAAGTATTACTGGGCTTGCCACATGACTCGTATATTAGATTGGCATTTGCACACACACACTAAAGCTTGGGTCGAATTGGAAGGAGCATCATCATCTCCTGTTCTACCACTGACTCACTTGCCTTGGATTAATGCACGAAAAATTCCACCTGTCACTTGTTCTCACCCTCTTGTGGGTACTTCCTTGCAAATTTTTAGAGCTTTCTGTAAAAACTTAAATTTTTCCTCTATATATGGACCCCTAACTCCTGTGAATTTTAACCCTGAAGTTTCTTCTGTACACTCTGCTATTGAAGTATCTGGTTCCACATGCATCATTTCAATTAGAGCTGAAACCTTTTTTGACACTGGCAATCTTCTCACACTCGACTCGTTTAAACTGTACCACCCCAACGTTGTCATATCCCTTTCTGGTTATGAATCGATTAAACGATTTTTATGTTGCACTGGCTCAAATTCAATTTGGTACAGACTCCTTTTGAGGTATTGTGTCTCCTCAATTCTCCTAAAAAACATTTAATCTCTACGATCTATACATCTTTTTTCGCATCGTTTAACCCCAAAGATGATGTGGTGAATAGCAAATGGGAGAATGATCTTGGCATCTCCCTCTCATGTGATGAATGGGAACATGTTTTTCAACATATCCATAAGGGTTCCTTGAATGTGTTGACGCAGGAAAACAATTATAAATTATACTCTAGATCAGTGGTCGTCAACCCCCGGTCCGCAGCCCTTCTGCAGCCGGGCCGCGGGTGCGAGCAGGCGGCATGACACTTTTCTTACTCTTGCCGTCGCTCTGTAATCCTCACAGAGCCGACAGCAGGAGGCGGAACAATTCTGGGTGGAGGGCGGAGCTGCCCGAGATTATCACACAGGCGATTGGCTGCTAGGACTGTCCTTCATCCTAGCAGCCAATCAGCCAACTCCACTATTCTCTGTTGTTTACTGCTGCTAAATCTCCTCAAGCAAGCTGCACTTCCGCCCTCAACTTGCTCTCCTTCCCGGGTCACTTCACCTTCTTCCCTGTTACTTTTACTGTGGTCAGCATCTCATCTCCGCTCCTCCCCGTCTACACTTCTCTCTGCCTTATCTGCACGATCACACAGTAAGTCACTCGGCATCTATCCTCCTCGCTCCCCTGCTTAGTTAATTTTTCCCCTTCTCCATGGTCTCTTATCTGCTGTTCTCTCAATAAATCTTCACCATGCTGCGGTCTCAGCTCAGCATTCCAGACAGAGATCTTACACCCTTTCCATCCCAGTTTGCTCTTAGCTCTCATAATTGTCCTGTACTCACCATGCAGCCTAGCACAATCTCTGCATTCTGTCACTAATGAAGACATTAGCACATACTTTTACCACCCCAACCTCCTCACCAATTCTCCAGCAAGGCAGTGTTCAAATCAATGCAACGCCAACTTTGAGTCGCTGCATCAATTTGAAAAAGTAGTACATGCGATTTAGGGTGCGACTTCAATAGACATCTGTGAATAAAGCCACACAGATGTCTTCAAAGTAGCAACCCAAAGTCACACTGAGATGCGGCTCTAAAATTGTGCCATTTTCAGGTTAGGTCGCACAATTTCAAAGCCACAGTCAATGTGAACGGGAGCCAATAGTAGATTCACACTGGTGTGCTGTGGTCTGGCCACAGAGCGATTGTATATGCAGTTTACCCACAGTTTTAGGTGCGCTCCCATTCAATTCTATTAGACTGTTTTCATGAAAGCAAATCACAGACTTGCATGCTGCATCTTTGATGTGCAATCAGAAAACACTGGGGCTACTGAGAAGAGTTTCTGTTGCGTCTCAGCATGTGCCTGGCTGAGGGCCCAATAGCTGACAGGCAGGGTTGAATGGGAGCTGTTCTCATTCTCAAATCGATCGCCAAGGGGAAGAGAGAGGAGAGCAGTCGGCCGGATTATCAGAGAGTGGGGACCATCGCTGTAATAGCTTTCATTTGCATTGCTGTGTGTTCCTGCCGATCGCCGTCACATACAGCCCCACTTCCTGGCCTGGGTACTTTGATAAACAGATCACCCGTCCGATGCCAGGCTGTGTGACGTATATCAAAGTACCCGGGCCAGGAGGCAGGGCTGTATGTGACAGGGTCTGGCAGGAACACACGGCAATTCAAATGAAAGCTGTTACAGCAATGTTCCCAACTCTCTGATGATCCAGCTGGAAATCATCTTCCTCTCCTCTCTTCCCCTGCACGGGTGAGGCTGCATTGATGGGCACCAGTGAGCTGCATTGTTGGGCACAGGTGGGGCTGCATTGTTGGGCACAGGTGGGGCTGCATTGTTGGGCACAGGTGAGGCTGCATTGTTGGGCACAGGTGAGGCTGCATTGTTGGGCACAGGTGAGGCTGCATTGTTGGGCACAGGTGAGGCTGCATTGTTGGGCACAGGTGAGGTTGCATTGTTGGGCACAGGTGAGGCTGCATTGTTGGGCACAGGTGAGGCTGCATTGTTGGGCACAGGTGAGGCTGCACTGATGGGCAATGATAAAGTTGTTGTCAAAGGGGTTGTGAAGGTTCGTTTTTTATTTTCTAAATAGGTTCTTTTAACCATTTGCTTACTGGGCACATATACCCCTTTCCTGCCCAGGCGAAATTTCAGCTTTCGGCACTGTCACGCTTTGAATGACAATTGCGCGGTCGTGTGACGTGGCTCCCAAACAAAATTGACGTCCTTTTTTTCCCACAAATAGAGCTTTCTTTTGGTGGTATTTGATCACCTGTGTGGTTTTTATTTTTTGCGCTATAAACAAAAATAGAGACAATTTAGAAAAAACACAATATTTTTTACTTTTTGCTATAATAAATATCCAATTTTTTTAAAAAAAAAAAAAAAAATTTTCAGTTTAGTCCAATACGTATTCTTCTACATATTTTTGGTAAAAAAAAAAAATCACAATAAGCGTATAGTGATTGGTTTGCGCAAACGTTATAATGCCTACAAAATAGGGGATAGAATTATTACTTTTTTTTTGTTATTTTTTTTTTACTAGTAATAGCGGCGATCTGCGATTTTTCACGATTGCGATATTATGGCGGACACATCGGACACATTTTTGGGACCATTCACATTTATACAGCGAACAGTGCTATAAAAATGCACCGATTACTGTATACATGTGACTGGCAGGGAAGGGGTTAACACTAGGGGGTATCAAGGGGTTAAATATGTACCCTGGGAGTGATTCTTACTGTGGGGGAGGGGGACTGACTGGGAGAGGTGACTGATGGTTGTCCCTATGTACAAGGGACACACTATTGGTCTCCTCTCCCTGACAGGACGTGGAGCTCTGTGTTTACACACAGAGCTCCACGTCCCTGGCTCTGTGACTGCCGATCGCGGGTGCCTGGCGGCGTGTGGCCAGAGGCCGTATATAGACGGCCTCCCGGCAGATCAGAGCCGCAGGGTGGGAAGTGGTTAAGCTAGTGCATTGTTGGTTCACTTACCTTTTCCTTCGATTTTCTAAATGTTTTTTTTTCTTTGTTTTCTTTGTTTGAATTTCTCACTTCCTGTTCCTCCTTAGTAAGCTGTTCTGGCTGACTAACCCCCAGTCAGAACGGCTCGGATGATGGTGGCAAGCTTACTAAGGAGAAACAGGAAGCGAGAAATTCAGACAAAGAAAAAAAACATTTAGAAGGGAAATCGAAGGAAAAAGTAAGTGAACCAACAATGCACTAGCTTAAAGGGTCACTAAAGGAATTTTTTTTTTTTAGCTAAAAAGCTTCCTTTACCTTACTGCAGTCCTGGTTTCATGTCCTCATTGTTTGTTTTTGCTTTGATGTTGCTGTAATTCTGCTCTGTTCTGGACACTTCCTGGTTGTCTGTTTCCTGATCACCACAGTACTGGGAGATTTCTCACTGTGGTGACTAATCAAGGAGGTGTGATTACTGTGTGTTAGCACCAATCCAGTTTCGTTTTACAAAGCATCACTGCCCTCTATTGGCTCTTTGTCTCTGTACATCAGAGAACCAGGAAACAATAGCAAAAACGAAACTAAACTGCAGGTACATTATACGATTGTTTTTTTATCTGTTTTTAATCATTTTTAAAAGGAATCAGTTAACTATTATGTCTCTATACCCTGTAAACAGTCATTTCAGCAAAAAAAAAAAAAATTCCTTTAGTGACCCTTTAACCACTTCCCGTAGATATACGTCGGCAGAATGGCACGGACAGGCACATCAACGTACCTGTACGTGCCTGCCTAGACGTGGGTCGGGGGTCCAATCGGGACCCCCCCGCTACATGCGGCTGTCGGATTCCCTTTGGGGAGCGATCCGGGACGACGGCGCGGCTATTCGTTTATAGCCGCTCCCCGGAGCTGAAGAACGGGGAGAGCCGTATGTAAACACGGCTTCCCCGTGCTTCACTATGGGGCTGCATCGATCGTGTCATCCCTTTTATAGGGAGACTCGATCGATGATGTCAGTCCTACAGCCACACCCCCCTACAGTTGTAAACACACACTAGGTGAACACTAAATCCTACAGCGCCCCCTGTGGTTAACTCCCAAACTGCAACTGTCATTTTCACAATAAACAATGCAATTTAAATGCATTTTTTGCTGCGAAAATGACAATGGTCCCAAAAATGTGTCAAAATTGTCCGACGTCTCCGCCATAATGCCGCAGTCACGAAAAAAATCGCTGATCGCCGCTATTAGTAGTAAAAAAAAAATTAATAAAAATGCAATAAAACTATCCCCTATTTTGTAAACGCTATAAATTTTGCGCAAACCAATCGATAAACGCTTATTCAGATTTTTTTTACCAAAAATATGTAGAAGAATACGTATCGGCCTAAACTGAGAATTTTTTTTTTATATATATATGTTTTTGGGGGGATATTTATTATAGCAAAAAGTAAAAAATATTGCATTTTTTTCAAAATTGTCGCTCTATTTTTGTTTATAGCGCAAAAAATAAAAACCGCAGAGGTGATCAAATACCACCAAAAGAAAGCTCTATTTGTGGGGAAACAGGAAGCCAATTTTGTTTGGGAGCCACGTCGCCCGACCGCGCAATTGTCTGTTAAAGCGACGCAGTGCCGAATTGTAAAAACCCCTTGGGTCATGTAGCAGCATATTGGTCCGGTCCTTAAGTGGTTAAAGGAACCTTTTTATAAAATAAAAAAACAAACATTTACAGCCCCTTTAATATATATTTTTGTAACTTAATTCTGCATAAAACATTTAAGTGTCATTTCATTAAATAATTTATGAGGGCGTGTTTAGGGGTTTAATTAGGGGCGGAGCAGGGTAGGGGTGGGTGGGGCAACTGGTGGCAAGTAAAGCTTAAGACCTGGCTAGTAGCTCAGGACTTGAAATTTTGGGCTTCGATCTATAGAGTCCACACATGCTAAATTAAAATGCAACAACAAATACAGTTGTTCTTGTATAAGACAAACCTTTTGTTTTCATTCGTTGTCTGGGTGGTGAGGAGGACTGCAGCACATCGCTTCTTGTTCTTCTGGTCTAAAGGTTGGAAACACGGCAAACTTAGATATGTGGGTATGGTATGGATGTTCTGCTGGGAAATCAGCTTATATTGTATTTTAACACAGTGAGAAACAAATACAACAATTTGAAAGGTGAAACATAAAATATCATTTAAAAGGATGACTCCTTTGATATGCAAAATAAATGTTTTTGACTGGATGTGTTTTAATTGTTATAGCTTTTTGGAATGTGTGCATAAATAAAAAGAGTGACATCTCATGACTGTCCTGAATTTTATTTTTCTGGATTTTTGGATTTATTACATTCAGCTTTGCAGCTCCATATGCACCAAAGATATATCTACAATGTGATTTAATTCTGGGACACATGCAAGAATTATATTTTGCCTATTCAGTTTACTCCTATCAAGTGATCTTATTCGTATGGAAAGAAAAGATATCAGCTGCAAAATAGGCTTCAACTAGTAAACATAAATACAAATATAAAAAAAAGAAAGCTCCAAGGCTGACGCAGCGCTAAAGAAATATAAAATTAATTGTGTTTCATAAATATTGAATAAAAAATTAAGTGAAATATAATGAGAAAAATGTAGATGAAGCAGCTAAAAGTTCAGCACTAAAAAAACTTATAAGCAATATATAAAATTCAACAGAGTGCAGTGCTACAATACCAACTCATATAAAAGAGAATGAAGGTGAAAAAGTGAAGAAAAAAATGAATGAAAAAAAAAACCCAGCAAGGTATATAAATCCGTGGAAAATTCATAAGTGAACTCAAAACAGAAAAAAATTGTGCAAAGTCCCATCCAAATAATAACAAAGAAAGTCCATATGAAGGTAATCTTTCAAAATGTTGCAAAAAAGGAAATTCCACAGAGTTGAAGTGTCACCAATCTTCCCAAGCAATTTGTGTTTTGACAAAACACCCATTGATGTGGTAGTCTGCTTACCAGAGAGTCACGACTGCAGATCGCAGTCTCACCAAGCCTAGGGATATAGGTCTCCCCACAAACCAATCAGGATAGAACCACCAATGTTCCAAGGATAACAGCTAGCTTGCAGCAAAACATTTGCATCAAAATTGCTTTTACTATGCCATAAAATGCTGCCTTCTGGTCCTTATTTCCTTTTTGATCCACCAGGGTTCTCTATATGCTTCCACCAAACAGCATAACACCATCCACCATGTGGACTTTCTTTGTTATTATTTGGATGGGACTTTTTGCACAAGTTTTTTCTGTTTTGATTTCACTTATGAATTTTCCACGGATTTATATACCTTGTTGGGGTTCTTTTTGTCATTCATTTTTTTTCTTCACTTTTTCACCTTAATTCTTTTTTTATATGAGTTGCTTTTGTAGCGCTGCACTCTTTTGAATTATAAATACAAATATAAAAATAATTATTTATATATATATATATATATATATATATATATATTTTTTATACACACTTTATATATATATATATATATATATATATATATATATATATATATATATATATATATATATATATATATATATATATATATATAAGTGTGTATAAAAAAGTAGCACCCCTTTAAAACAATCCCATTTTGTTGTTTTGCAAGCTAAAAAAAAAAAAAAAAAAAAAAAAAGACAGACACGGTTTTTGTTTTATCCAGATGTATTCACTCAGTGCAACTAATAATATCCAAGTGAAAGCTATAACACCAACATGTCAGAAAGAAAAATCAAAAACAGAATCACCAAGTTGGAAAAGGGATCACCCCCTTCCTAAAAAACTAAATGAGGTGTAGCTTATCACCTTCTTACTGGCACACAAAGCCATTTGACTTTCAACTGTGATCAGCTGTGGTCATTTTTATTAGCTCAGCATGAAAAGGGAAAATGTTATACTTACCTAACGGTAATTTTCCTTTCCTGATGCAAGCATGACAGCATATACGTATGGGAAGGCTCCGCCTCCCTGCCCAATCAGGACCAGTTATACTATAAAAGTAGGTCTCCTCCCTTACCGCAGTATTCTCATAGTTTAGTATCACTGCGGAAGGCCTTTCTTAAATGCTCAAGGCCCTTATATTTGTTTCACTTTTAATTTTTAATTTTTTTGGGGGGAGGGGACCTACCGTGTTTCCCCGAAAATAAGACCTACCTATTTTCATGGAGGGCTGCAATATAAGCCCTACTCTGAAAATAAGCTCTAGTTTGAGGTGCTTGTGTACTCCTATAATCCTCTCTGGTATGACGGTGTGCAGTGTATGTGTCTCTTTGATCTAGCCATATCAGATGCCTTTGGTACAGAGCGGCGCTCAGCTCAGGGGGGGGGGGGCTGGTGGCTGGGAGAGGTGGAGGAGAGCAGAGCTGAGGCGTTTGGCACCATTGGATTGCAGGGGCACACACATTGTGTAATGTATTGTGTGCTACTGTAACAGCTGTAACAGGATTCTGACAGGCAGGGAGGGAGAGAAACAGCACGTTATAAGACCTACCCCAAAAATAAGCCCTACTGGGTCTTTTGTTGCCAAAATTAATATAAGACCCGGGCTTATTTTCGGGGAAACACGGTATATGCTGTCATGCTTGCATCAGGAAAGGAAAATTACCGTTAGGCAAGTATAACATTTTCCCTTTTCCTGAAACAGCATGACAGCATATACATATGGGATGTACCAGATCACCAGACAACAAGGGTGGGTACTGCTCAAGTGTTTAAGAGGATTAGATCTATCCCCTCTAACGACTGAGATTTATTGTAGTTACGACTGCTGGGTCCACCAGAATGGACCCCCAACGTGTTGAATGTAGAACAGGTCGTAGTTTACATATTAACTCTGGAGGAACTATTTTGGAGTTCTGTCAATGGATGCGCAACCAGTTTGGAAGAGCTGTCTCTGCCCTCATCTGATGGATTTGTCCTATCCCATCTAGGCTTTGACGAACTTTATCCGCAGAACTGCCATAGTCTTCGTTGGACAGCGAAATTGTCCTTTTCCGATGCCGTTAGGCCTGATAAGTCTATCGTTTTTCTCCTAGAAAAAGGGCTAATTTTATGTCTCTCTTCAACCTCTTTTCAATGTTTGTGGAACTTCAAACACTTTAGTTTGGATCTGCCAAAAGGATGATGATGTTCTAACTCAGGTTGCCAGTATACCAACCTTTGTATAGTGTTGAGGAAGAGACTAGAGCCATTTTGCCTGATCATTTCAGCAACAAGGTAGTTTATGGTTTGACACTTGGATGTTTGAGATTCTTCTAGATCTACTCTACATACAGTATTTACCTAAAGGAATACTTATTCCATGTTACTGGCCATATTTAGGATGTCTTGTCCCTCTAAATGGAGAGTGAGATAATGTGTCTCACACTATTTGGAAGACCCCATGGTGGAAAGAATAACCTGCCTAGGTCTTTCGGACTTGGTTGCTGAGATATGCAACCGGTACTGGATCCCAGAGAGTGGAGACACGACAGTATCCCTTAATGCCGTCTCTAGGCTTGCTTGTATACAATTCATTCCTTACAGTAAGAACAGAGAATTCCATTTTTTAAATTCTGTAGGTTCTTCTCGTAGCTAATGTACTTGAAGTCTGAAGTAGGCACTGTGACCTCCATTGGATTTCAAACACTAACGGCGAGACCTCCACTTCTTGGTCTCCTGTATCTAGATATAATTTCAATGAATTTGGAAGATACCGTGGGCACGCTGTATAAGGGGGGTTGAATCTCAGGAAGGAGAATAGGAAGTTCTCGGATCTGAGACTGTACCCGTGGGCATCATTGCCTGCAAGCCACAGGGCAATTATCGTTATCACCACCGAGCGGCTGCGAATCTGGATAAGGATCCTGGAGACTTAGGTTTGTTGAATATATACGTATTGGCTAATCTGCCGACCCAGTTGGCTGTCCTTGGTTTATCTGCTTCCACCTCTGGGAAGCCACCCAGGTTACTGTCAGACCAATATCTTGATAGCCTTATCCGTTGCCGATCCCTTGACAGTCTTTTGTTTGAGACTGTCCCTTGTCATCAAACGGCTTTTGTATCTTACGCCATCTGGCCGTAAGTTCTAGAAAACCCTAACCTAACATGCTGGGAGATACCTCTGACAGAAGTTGACTAGTTTTGCATTCCTTCTTGCCAGCGAAGATAGGCCTTCCCCATTTTGCCGAGTCTTTTCAGCATAGTTGAGGCTCCCTTTGTTGTGTTTCGGAAAGACTTCAGTCTGCGACCGCTGTAACTCTGGCTTTTGGACACCTTATCCCTCATTGGCATGAATACTCAACAAGTAACAACTTGTGATTAGTTAGTTTAGCTACCTCCCTAAGAGGGGACTTTTCTCCTCTGTGGAGTCATCGTTTCTAGCGCGGGAAGTAAGTCCTTCTTGACTACAAAACCAGTTAATACAGCGGTCAACATTGCTTGGGCCCCCTCGGACCACATGGGTTATCACAGTCTACTTTATCGCTCTTGCGACCGTGGGATGCAACCAATGGGAAAGAGCCATTTGTTCAAATGAGATACTTATACTGTTGCTCTCTCTGAGTGTAACTTAATTTTTTTATTCATTAACTTTTTCCAGAGATTCAGAATTACCTCCCAGTAGGTGATTATTGTGATGAGATTAGTTGGTCTCTCGATAACGGCTCCTCCCGACTTGATTAGAGTCTGTACTGGGACTTTTCCCAGAACCTGGAAGCCATTGCACCATTCTGTTGTCGGCCAACAGAAGTCGGCCCTTACTGGACCCAATATCCCAGGAGATTGTGGAAAGGTCACTGTGTGCAAGTTTAACTCGTAGTGCACTCTGATTGCCACGTGAAGCTACTTGCTGAAACATGGGTATTTTGAAGTGTGTATACCTTATACACACATACCCCCTTGTGAACGACCACCACATACAGGGTATAGTATTTATACAAAAGGTAAATACCGCCCTATCATCACACACCTAGGTTGGACTAGGTTTCCAGTATTACGACATGAAATTGTGCGATTTTACTGCGATTTGTATGCGTCTTGAATCAATGCCTGTGTATTCTTGATGTCCACGGCCCCCAGTTAGACCACAGTGGGATCAAAAGTTGTGTAGGGACTACTTTGAAGTTGCAGCGACTTGGGGTCGCACCGCTATGAACAATACTCCTTAAAAATCCTGGAGTAGGATTTGTGGGGGTCAGGTCTTACTGACGGCTGGAGAGATTAATTGCAATGATGGCCTATGCAATTCTTTTGGATTCTCATCCTTCCTCTGGTTATTCAAGTTTTACTTTGACTAACGCCCATGTAATCACAACCCTTGTGCTCTGAAGCATCATGGAGGGAATGCAATGAATTGGTAGAGAAATGAAAAAAAAATTCATTGGCTTCCTTAATGCACAGGACTCACGGATCCTAAGCTCAAATCTACATCCAACTGTCAGCAGACCCTATTGTGCGGCTTGGGCAAATAAAGAAGATTATGGATTCTTTATTCTCCACTATAGTTCTCCCACATTTAACTTGTCAGTCTTTTGGCTATCCTCTGGTCATTGGTGATTAACATAAGGAATTAATCTTCCTTCCAGATATCGGCAGATCCGAATTGAACAGTCACCACTCTGACTTAAAGCGGCATGTGTTTATTTGTGGGAGGGGCCATAAGGGTTCTCTGGCCACAATGATTTCTGGAGAAACAGCATACAGTCTTGTATCCGCAGTGACTGAACTGCATCATTGGCTATTCCATTTTCAATCTAGGATCCGCCATCATAGAGAGCTTATCACTGACCAGAGCTGTGCTTTCATCCTGCTCGATCGCAGGTCACAACAACACTACTATTTGCTGTCCCAGGGTCTCTGCAAGGGTTTTTTTTCTTCTGTTGAAAGAATGGCACCCTTGGTTAATCTCATGAAGCCCGTTTGGCCGGCTGCTTTTGAGGCAGAGGTACCCTTTAGATGACTTTGCTTGAATAGCTTAGTACCCGAGTTCCACAGTCAGTTTGGACGGGGTTAATGTATTCATCTTTTGCTTCTGATATACCAACTTGCCAGAGCAATTTTCCAGAAGCAAGCTCTCAGGTAGAGGTTGCCTTTAAACAAACACAGTTGTTTGATTAGGCTTGGTATGGAACCATTAGTGACTGTAGGCCTTCTCAGTCTCTGCCCATTTGTCACCGTCTTTGGCCTGCAACCTTGTTTTGCATTCTGGCCGACACACCAGTTACCATCAGACCACTATGATTACTGTAGCGATTTCTTGATCTGCCCCTTCTGGCAGTTAACTACATGGTGGGTTTTTCCAGGGCTGAATAGGATCTGTCCCTTGTTGCAGAATCAGGTAGACTGGTGTTGGTGTCGAGGGCTGGAGATTTACACTCATTATGCCCATAATGTGCACTCTTTTAGGATAGCATATACCTACCTGCCCTCACCTTCATTGAAGTTGCTGGTCTCTAGGAAGGCTGATTGCTACTGGTTCACAGATGAGCTGAAAGCCTGGAGCCATGCCTGGGGTTATTTTCTATAAATAGTAACCACTACAAACCCCATATCTCTCTGTGGGGTACCCCAAATAACACAAGCAATTACCTATTGCTACCAAGTAAGTACTAAGGAATGTGACTAAACAGATCCTGACATGTTAGCACCAAGGTCAGCATGTAAATGCATAGAAATAAACACATCACAGCCTTACCTAATGTGGAGTTAAAGCGGGAGTTCACCCATTTGTAAAAAAAATTTTTTTATCCCCTTAGCTTCCTGCTCGTTCGGTCTAGGGGAATCGGCTATTTGTATTAAAATATGAGCAGTACTTACCCGTTTTCGAGCTGCATCTTCTTCCGTCGCTTCCGGGTATGGGTCTTCGGGAGCGGGCGTTCCTTCTTGAGTGACAGCCTTCCGAGAGGCTTCCGACGGTCGCATCCGTCGCGTCACTCGTAGCCGAAAGAAGCCGAACGTCGGTGCGGCTCTATACTGCGCCTGCGCACCGACGTTCGGCTTCTTTCGGAAAATCGTGACGCGATGGATGCGACCGTCGGAAGCCTCTCGGAAGACTGTCACTCAAGAAGGAACGCCCATTCCCGAAGCCCATACCCGGAAGCGACGGAGAGGATGCATCTCGTAAACAGGTAAGTACTGCACATATTTTAAAATAAATAGCCGATTCCCCTAGTAAAAACGAGCAGGAATCTAAGGGGGAAAAGTGCCCTCTAAGGGTGAACCCCCGCTTTAATGTAATCAAAGGCAAGCAGCATAAATTAATAGTCATCTGACAATTAGCACTAGCAGGTTAAACCTACCTAGACACATGCACCACCAAGGAGACCAATCTTCAATACACAGTGAGCCCATCCTGCAGACCCAGACCCTGCATTAAAATGAAAGGGCTCTCAGTATCACCTGTTATCAGTTCAAGCTTTAGCAATACTGCAACACATCTTTCAGTCTGTTTAATATTAGTAAACAGCGTGGCACTATGGACCTCCAGTTACATTCACATGTGTGATATATGCTTTTCAGAAATGCAAACTTACAACATACCTGCAGAAAATAAATCAAGACTGTAAAGCCAGGCTTGTTGAGTTAAAAGGAGGACTTCAGCCCAGCAGGACGCCTGCTATCATCATTAGCAGTATTGCAGACACAAACCACAGCCCTTCAGTAATGCAAGTTTAACCACATACTTGCAGCAGTAACTGAATGGAATTGTTGCACCATGTGGTGCCTTACCACCTGCATGCTTCATGTCCAAAGTCCAATGAATGTCCATCCATGGCGTCATGATAAACGAGCAATCCCTAGAGACCAGATGCCTTCACCCCCATCTTCCTGGATCCTGCTGGGGTGAGGTCTCCCCCATATAGGCGTTCAGGTCTGCCTGTACAGCGGGGGAGCTTTGTCACAGGAGAGGCTTGAACCTGTGCGGCTTGGCCAGAAGTGTCTAGCAAGGTGAGGGGAAAACAAAAAAGGTAAAACAGAGAATACTGTGGTAAGGGAGGAGACCTACTTTTATAGTATAACCTCTCCTGATTGGGCATGCTGTGTCAGGGAAACAGCTTTCCTGGAACATTTCAGTTCCCGTTGAAAGAAACAATCAACTATGGGTGGCAATTCTCTATCAAAAGATTTCTGGGATAAAGTTGTGAACAGGCACAAGTCAGGAGATGGATACAGAAAATTTTAAATGCTTTATCAATCCCTAGAAGCACAGCGAAGTCTAGTATTAAGAAATGGAAGGTATTTGGTACAACAAAGACCCTCCCTTGGATGAGGACGTCGCTCCAAACTAGATGAAAGAGCCAGTAGGAAACTGATCAGAGAGGCTAACAAGTGGCCTACAGCAACTCTGAAGCAGTTGCAGGAATTTACGACAGAGCGGTCATTGGGGTTGATTGATCAAATCTGGAGAGTGGAAATCTTGTGTAGCTGTGCATGGTAGCCAATCAGCTTCTAACTTTAGCTTTTTCAAGTAAGCTTTGACAACAAAACCTGGAAGCCGATTGGCTACCAGCACAGCTGCACCAGATGATTTTGCACTCTCCAATTTTAGTTAATTAACCCCTATGTGTGCATGCAGCAACAATATCACAAATTCTCCACAAATGTGGCTTGTATGGGAGGATTTCAGGAAAAAAGCCACTCCTCAAGGAAGGCCACATGCAGTAATGATTGAGTTTTTTCCAAAACGCACCATGAAGATTCTGAGGCCACATGGAAAAAAGTGTTCTGGTCAGATGAGCCTAATATTGAATTATTTGGCTTCAACACCAAACGATATGTCTGATGGAAATCCAATACAGCTCATCATCCAAATAACACCATACCAAGGTATAAAGGGGGTAATATCCTGTTATGGGGTGTTTCTCTGCAGCAGGGACTGGAGCACTCGTCAGGATAGAAGGAAACATTTATTTGGGCAAAATAACATCAGATTCTTGAGGAAAATCTGCTGCCCTTTGCCAGAAAGTTGTCAATGGGAAGAAGGTTTACCTTCCAACATGACAATGACCCAAAGCACACAGCAAAAAATATAGCAAAGTGGTTGGAGGAGAAAAGGTTAATGACCTTCCATTAGATATGTTCAGAATTTATAAAATGTATTTTGTTTCAGATAGGTTTGTTGTGTTACTAATTTGTTTCATTATGGAATTAGCTTAGTTTCGTTTTCGTAAAATTTTGTTTAGTTTTCGTTGCCATTTAGTAATTTTTAAAAGAATGATTAGAATTCGGATCGGTCAAAAAACGATCGACTGATTCACATCCTGTGTGAAGAAACATCTGGTTGTTAAGTAGCGGGCCAGAAAGCCGCCTGCATCCTTAACAACCATAAGCAATCATTTGTCAGCAGGCTTGTCCACCCCTTTTCTGACCTGCTGGACTGCGTTCTCGGATAACGGTCTGGTAAGGATTTTGGGGGGACCCCACGCTGTTTTTGTTGGCACTCTTTTCTTTACATTCATCTGTCAGTGGGGAAGCCTCTGACAGATGATGACTCATGGTTGTTAAGGATGCGGGCGGCCAGCTTCCAGGCCCACTGCTTAACAACCAGCGATTTCCTCCCACAGAATACTAATTGGTCGATCGCTTTTCAACTGATCCAAATTCTTCTCTTTCTAAAAAGTTGGAATTAGTTAAAAAAAACGAATAGATTTCATCGAAATTCGTTATTATTCATTACAATTTAATTTGGAGATTCGTATACCTCTAAATCTCCGAATAACCAAAAATTTGTCCAAATTTGTATTTAGACCAAAACGAATTACACCTGTCTACCTTGCATGGCTTAGTCATTGAAAGTCTGTGGAAAGACTGCCAGCCACAAATGGTCACCATCAAATTTAACTGAACTTGAGCAGTTCTGCAAAGAAGAGTGGGCAAATATTGCAAAGTCTAGATGTGCAATTGTCAGTTAAAGTGAAGCAGTCCCGAATTGCAAAAAGGGGCAAGGTCCTTAACCTGCATAATGGTCCGGGTCTTAAGTGGTAAAAAAAATATATTGTAATAGTTTGGTAAGTTCTAATGTATTTGTAGAAACATATCCCAACAGACTAAAGGCTGTAATGAAAGCAAAAGGTGGTTCAACAAAATACTGACTGAAGGGGGTGATCCTTTTTACAACTCAGTGATTCCGTTTTTGATTTTTAAAAAAAATTTGACATGTTGGTGTTATCTCTTTCACTTGATGTTCTAAGTCGCATTGGGTAAATAAAGCCGGATAAAAAAAAACTGTGTATGTCTCCACTTCAGTCTGCAAAGCAATAACATTTGATTATTTAAAAGTGGGGGGGGGGGGGGGGGGTGATCCATTTCTATACCTATTGTATTTACACCTTTAACCACTTAAGGACCCCTTCACGCCGATATACATCAGCAGAATGGCACGGCTGGGCACAAGCACGTACCTGTACGTCCTCTTTAAGAGCCCAGCTGTGGGGTTCGCTGGCGCGCTCGCGACCTGGTCCGAAGCTCCGTTACCACGCCGGCGGCACCCGATCGCCGCCGGTGTCCCGTGAACGGTCACAGGAGCTGAAGAACGGGGAGAGGTGTGTGTAAACACACCTTCCCCGTTCTTCATTGTGGCAATGTCAGTGATCGTCTGTTCCCTGATATATGGAAAGACACCTACAGTTAGAAACACATATGAGGTCACACTTAACCCCTTCAGCGCCCCCTAGTGGTTAACTCCTAAACTGCAATTGTCATTTTCACAGTAATCAGTGCATTTGTATAGCACTTTTCGCTGTGAAAATGACAATGGTCCCAAAAATGTGTCAAAATTGTCCGATGTGTCCGCCATAATGTCGCAGTCAAGAAAAAAAAATCACTGATCTCCGCCATTAGTAGTAGAAAAAAAAAATTATTAATAAAAATGCCATAAAACTATCCCCTATTTTGTAAACGCTATAAATTTTGCGCAAACCAAACGATAAACGCTTATTGTGATTTTTTTTACCAAAAATAGGTAGAAGAATACGTATCGGCCTAAACTGAGGAAAATAAATGTTTTTTTTATATCTTTTTTGGGGATATTTATTATAGCAAAAAGTAAAAAATATAGAATTTTTTTCAAAATTGTCACCAATTGTCACAAAATAAAAACCGCAGAGGTGATCAAATACCACCAAAAGAAAGTTCTATTTGTGGGAAAAAAAGGACGCCAATTTTGTTGGGGAGCCACGTCGCACGACCACGCAATTGTCAGTTAAAGTGAAGCAGTCCCGAATTGCAAAAAAGAGATTTTTAATACAGCTTACCTGTAAAATCTTTTTCTTGGAGTACATCACGGGACACAGAGCGGCATATTCATTACTATGTGGGTTATATGGAGTACCTTCAGGTGATGGACACTGGCAATCTCAAACAGGAAATGCCCCTCCCTATATAACCCCCTCCCATAGGAGGAGTACCTCAGTTTTGTAGCAAGCAGTATGCCTCCCAAAATGGTCCTCAAAAGAGGGGTGGGAGCTCTGTGTCCCGTGATGTACTCCAAGAAAAAGATTTTACAGGTAAGCTGTATTAAAAATCTCTTTTTCTTTATCGTTACATCACGGGACACAGAGCGGCATTCATTACTATATGGGATGTCCCAAAGCAATGCTTACAATGAGGGGAGGGAGAACATCTCCAAGACAAAAGGATTTAATTTAGAGAATACTCAATCATAATAAATCCAACTTAGTTGAGAAAAATAATCTTAAATTTTAATTTTAACTCAAAAAAGAGGAGCCCCCGGAATCCGAGGGTCTCAAACTGCAGCCTGCAGCACTGCCTGCCCAAAGGCTGTATCAGAATTCCTTCTTACGTCCAACTGGTAGAATTTTGTAAACGTGTGGACAGAAGACCAGGTTGCCGCCTTGCAAACTTGAGCCATAGAGATCTGGTGGTGTGCTGCCCAGGAGGCGCCCATGGCCCTAGTAGAATTAGCCTTTAATGATACTGGAGGAGGCAACCCTTTCAAGCCGTAGGCCTGAGTGATTAATTGCTTAATCCACCTAGAAATGGTGGACTTTGCAGCTGCCTGCCCCTTCTTGGGCCCATCCGGTAATATGAACAGCACATCTGTTTTCCGGATCTTCTTTGTAGCTTTAAGATAGGCCTTCATGGCCCTGACGATATCCAAGGTATGCAGCAACCCTTCCTTTCTGGAAGTAGGTTTAGGGAAGAAGGATGGTAATACCAAATCCTGGTTCAAATGAAAACTGGATATAACCTTCGGTAGGAAGGAAGGATGAGGGCGGAGAACGACCCTGTCCTTATGAAAAATAAGATATGGTTCCTTACAGGATAAGGCCCCCAGTTCCGATACTCTTCTTGCGGAAACTATGGCGACCAAAAATACAAACTTCCTTGTCAGTAAAACCAAAGGAATTTCAGCCAACGGCTCAAACGGTTGTTTCTGTAAACTTGACAGAACAAGGTTTAAATCCCACGGGCAAAGCGGGGATCTAACTGGAGGTTTAATACGTAAGACCCCTTGAAGGAAGGTCTTAACCAGCGAGTGGGTGGCCAGCGGCCGCTGAAACCACACTGACAGAGCAGAAATCTGTCCTTTGATTGTGCTTAATGCCAATCCTTTATCCACTCCTAGCTGGAGAAAACTTAAAACTCTATCAATGGTGAATTTGCGAGGAAGCCATAGCTTGGACTCACACCAGCCTACATAGGCCTTCCAGACCCTGTGATAAATCACCCTAGAGACCGGTTTCCTTGCTCCGATTAGGGTAGAGATTACTTTCTGAGACAGACCTCTACCCCTGAGAATCAGGGATTCAGCTTCCAGGCCGTCAAATTTAGATGCCGTAAGGCAGGGTGGAGGATCGGACCTTGCGATAGCAGGTCTGGCCGTAGAGGAAGAGTCCAAGGGTCTCCCACTACCATCCTTAAGATTAGTGAGTACCATGCCCTTCTGGGCCATGCTGGAGCTACCAGGATGACTGGTATGTGCTCCACCCTGATCCTGCGCAGCAGGCGGGGTAGTAACTGAAGCGGGGGAAACGCATAAAGAAGTTTGAACTGATGCCAAGGGCAAACCAGCGCATCGGTTCCGCAGGCCATCGGATCCCTTGAGCGGGACATGAACCTGTCTAGCTTCTTGTTGAGTCTCGATGCCATGACATCCACGTCCGGCACTCCCCATCTTTGGCAGAGTGCTTGAAAGATTTGTGGATGCAGAGACCATTCCCCCGGCCATAGAGTCTGGCGGCTTAAGAAGTCCGGCTGAAAGTTGTCCACTCCGGGAATGAATATTGCCGATATGCAGGGCACATGAGCCTCTGCCCATAGGAGAATCAAGCTCACCTCTCTCTGAGTGGCTTGACTCCTGGTTCCCCCTTGGTGATTTATGTATGCCACGGCCGTGGCATTGTCTGATTGAATTCTCACCGGGAACCCCTGCAATTTTGACGTCCAAGCCCTGAGGGCTAGTCGAGCAGCTCTGAGCTCCAAGATGTTGATGGGCAACTGCTCCTCTAGCTTTGCCCAAGTACCTTGGCGAGTGCAACCATCCAAAATTGCTCCCCAGCCTGTCAGGCTGGCGTCTGTGGTCACTATCTTCCAAGCCACTGGGCTGAAAGATCTCCCCTTCAGTAGGTTCTGAGGGTCTAACCACCAACACAGACTTTGTCGGACTCTTGATGAGAGCGGCAACGGGATATCCAAGGCCTGTGGCCTTCTGCTCCATGCTGACAGGATGGCTGCCTGCAGGATGCGAGTGTGACTCTGGGCGTATGGTACCGCCTCGAATGTGGCCACCATCTTGCCTAGTAACCTCATACATAGGCGAATAGTCGGTTCCTTTTTGCTTAGAACCAGTAGGATTAATTCCTTGATGGCTTTGACCTTCCTCAGAGGTAGAAACACTCTTTGTTGTTCTGTGTCTAATCTCATGCCGAGATATTCCAACTGCCTTGTGGGCAGGAAAGTTGACTTTTCTCGATTTAGGACCCAGCCGAACTTCTCGAGGTATTGGACCGTGAGGGCCACTGCTCGCTCCAAGCCGGGAGACGAGTGATCTATAACTAGGAGGTCGTCCAGGTATGCTAGGATCGTGACCCCTTGGATCCTTAGTTTGGCTAGGATTGGAGCTAGGACCTTCGTGAACACCCGGGGGGCCGTAGCCAACCCGAAGGGAAGCGCCACGAATTGGAAGTGACGCGAAGCCACCATGAAGCGTAGATATTTTTGACGTGGCTGATAAATTGGAACATGAAGGTAGGCATCCTTTATGTCTATGGACGCCATGAAGTCGTCCTTTTGGAGTGTGGCAGCTGCTGACCGCACGGATTCCATCCGAAATGAGCGGATCTTTAGGTATGCATTTACCATCTTTAGGTCCAAAATTGGCCTGACATCTCCATTGGACTTCGGGATGATGAATAGGTTGGAGTAGAAACCTAGTCCCTGTTCCAGGACTGGTACCTCTACTATTACTTCCTGGGAAAGTAGATGATTTAATGCCGACATTAATGCGGCTCCTTTCTCCGGATCGTTTGGAATCCTCGACTCCTGGAAATGAGGAGGAGGAAACTTTAGGAAATCTAATTTGTAGCCCTTGGCCACGGAAGACCGTACCCACTCGTCGGGAATGCTGGCTTCCCAAACCTCTGAAAAGAGTCGCAGCCTTCCCCCCACCTTCGTGGGTGGGGGCGCCCCTTCATAAGGGCTTGGGGGCTGGTTTTGCTGGTTTGCGAAACCACTGCTTTCTGCCTCTAGCAGCCTGTCCTTGAGACTTGCTGTTGAAGCCGAAGTTTGCTTTCGCAGGAGGCCGTCGATACTGTTTGGCATTAGAGGGCCCCTGCCCAGGGGAGTACTGTCGTTTAAACGCAGGCCCCTGAAACTTCTTCTTAGTTGGCAAGAGAGTACTTTTGCCGTTTGAATTGGTCTGAATGTATTTATCTAGGTCTTCTCCGAAGAGTCGTCCTCCATAGAAGGGAAACCCTACCAGGAGCTTCTTGCATGGGGGCTCGGCCTCCCAGCTCTTTAACCATAGGAGTCTTCTCATATGGATAAGGGATAACGATAAACGTGACGCTTGCTGGATAGAATCCTTAATTGCGTCTACTGTAAAACATATGGCCCTAGGGACATCCGAAAATTCTTCTGCCTGCTGGGCAGGAATAAGTTTAAGCATCTGCTTAATTTGATCCGATAATGCTTGAGCAACCCCAATCGCAGCCACAGCTGGCTGTACTACTGCCCCTGCCGTAGTGAAGGAGTTCTTAAGTAGTGCTTCCAAGCGTTTATCAACTGGATCCTTGAATACCTGTATGTTTTCTACAGGGCATGTTAACGACTTGTTAACACATGAGATGGCTGCGTCCACTGCAGGAGTAGCCCATTTCTTGGAAAATTTATCTTCCATAGGATATAGGGCAGAGAATCTTTTAGGTGGTAAGAAGATTTTATCTGGCTTGTTCCAATCTTGGAACAAAACTCCCTCTAATAGAGGGTGGATCGGAAATACTGCATTGCTTTGAGGCGCCCTCAGTGAGCCCAAAGCTGAAACCGTCGATACCTGGAGATCTGGTACTGGCAAGTTGAATGCATTATGGACCAAGTCCGTTAAGGCTTGAATCCACCAGCCCTCCCCTTGGGAGACTGCTCCAGACTCCTCTGTATCCGGATCTTCGATCCCTGAACCTACTTGGTCCTTGTCCAAGAGATCGTCCAATTCCCCTGAGGAAAGGACCTCCTCTTCTGAGGGTCCACGCTCGGGCGACGGAGATCTAATCCGTTTACTGCCCCGCATAGCTGTGGCTATCATTTTTCCCATTCTTTTCTCCATCTCTCTTAAAGAGGTGAGTAATACCTCGTCCGTGACCATCTTAGGGTTGGACTGACCTGCGCCAGCTCCAGCCCCAGATCCCGATGGCCCCAAGGCTCCCTGTGGGGAAAGCAGCGGCATAGCTTTGTCCGAGACCTCAGACTCTCTGGGGGAATCCCCACCTCTTGTACCCTCTGACCCGGATGCCATGGTACAATACCGAGGTACACCTGCTACCTATTGGTACTTGGAACTATAAAAGTTAATTGCCCAAACACCTGTTTGGGGGATAAAAAATGCTTCCTCTCCCCTAGATGACTTTTTTTTTTTTTTTTTTTGTTTTTTGTTTCAAATCCAGGAAAGAAAAATCATTCTGTCCCCCTGAGTAGTATTGCAAGAAAAACTATGAGATGGAAAGAAACAGCCTATTTCTAGGCTTGAAAACAGTCTTCTGAAGACTGCAATATTCTTTTTGGCCACTGTGTGTCCTCGGCGCCCCGTGCTGCCGCTCTGGTCTTTCCTCCCCAGTTCCAATGTATCGAAGGAGGAAGACTGATGGAGCATCGCCTGGAGGCTTGCAGGTAAGCATAGCTCTCTGACACACACATACACTATTACACAGGCCCTACTCAAATGCTTTTCCAACACTACAAGGGAGGTCACTTCTTATGGGGAAAAAATACACATAGAGCCATCCTATCATTAAGATATGTGACTAGTTTGCCAGATGCAGCGCATAACTTTAGGCATGTCCCCTGTGACCCCCCAGAAAAAACCTGCTAAGAACCAAGTTCCGCAAGTTTTCCCCTCACTTACCTGCTCCATGCCGCAGGACTTTGCCAAGCAAGAGGCCCAATCTTCCCCCATCTCCGTGGGGATGTCTAGACCTTCAGGCCCTGGGTTCCTATGAAGGATCCACTGTCCTGGGCCCATATAGCACTCTGGCAACAGAAACATTAGGCACCCAAAGGTTTCTAAGTTCTGGGCCCAGGGTCCAGCTCTCTAAAAAGAAAAGCATTATGGGCTATACCCCAAGGGTTTGGGGTCCGGTTACTGACCACTTTAGCGCTGAGGCCTTTGGACAGAACCGGTTAGCTCACCTAATCCCAAGGATGCGGAGGCAAGCTAAACCATGACCAACACCTAAGACACTGGCGTAAAAACTGAGGTACTCCTCCTATGGGAGGGGGTTATATAGGGAGGGGCATTTCCTGTTTGAGATTGCCAGTGTCCATCACCTGAAGGTACTCCATATAACCCATATAGTAATGAATGCCGCTCTGTGTCCCGTGATGTAACGATAAAGAAAAGGGGCAAGGTCCTTAACCTGCATAATGGTCCGGGTCTTAAGTGGTAAAAAAAATATATTGTAATAGTTTGGTAAGTTCTAATGTTCACACCATCAGTCTTTCACAACTTCCAAATCCACATGTATTCAAATGTTGACTAACCTGAGAGAAGCAGCAGGAGGTTTTGGATACCTAAAAATATACAGGGGTTGACAAATTTGCTTGGAATCTAGGAGCCAGCTAAAAAAGTTAGGAGCCAGAAAACGCACCCCGTCCCGACGAGCTCGCGCGCAGAAGCGAACACATACGTGAGCAGCGCCCGCATATGTAAACGGTGTTTAAACCACACATGTGAGGTATCGCCGCGTTTGGTAGAGCGAGAGCAATAATTCTAGCCCTAGACCTCCTCTGTAACTCAAAACATGCAACCTGTAGATTTTTTTTAAACGTCGCCTATGAAGATTTTAAAGGGTAAAAGTTTGTCGCCATTCCACGAGCGGACGCAATTTTGAAGCGTGACATGTTGGGTATGAATTTACTCGGCGTAACATTATCTTTCATAATATTAAAAAAAAAATGGGGATAACTTTACTGTTGTCTTATTTTTTAATTAAAAAAAGTGTAATTTTTTCCTAAAAAAGTGCGCTTGTAAGACCGCTGCGCAAATACGGCGTGACAGAAAGTATTGCAACGATCGTCATTTTATTTTCTAGGGTGTTAGGATAAAAAATATATATAATGTTTGAGCGTTCTAATTAGAGGGAAGAAGATGGCAGTGAAAATAGTGAAAAATGACATTGATTTGTCGAGCCCTGAAATAAGAATAGTTACTTATTTTGCTGTGTTGGCAGAATATAACTCAACTAAAATGTACTGTACTGAATATGGTTATTTATCTGTTGCAGTCCTTTAAAGCGGAGTTCCGGCCACAATTTCACTTTTTAAATATAAATACCCCTGTAATACACAAGCTTAATGTATTCTAGTAAAGTTGGCCTGTAAACTAAGGTCCGTTTTGTTAGGTTGTTACAGCATTTAGACACTTTATAAAATAGAAATTGACTGGGCCATCTTAAGTGTGGGCATCATGAAGCCAGACTGTATGACTTCCTGGATTTCGATCTCGCACATGCTCAGTGCTGCACAAGCAGTGTCAGATCAGGTTTCAGCACCTGTTATGTCCAAGTCACATGATTCTTCAAGACTGGGGATTGCACAAACTCCTGGAAAGTTACACCCACTACATTCCCAGAAGTCTGTGCGGTGTAGGTTAGGAAGCATTAAGCACCTAGGTGCAGGAAGTGGGAAGATTAACTATTCTGCCTAGCAACAACACTTTGAAGGCATCTAAAAAAAAAAAAAAAAATTCGTAAAGGACTAATGACATTTTTTTAAAACTACTGATGTAATCTTATATTTATGGGTGGAACTCCACTTTAAATGTAATTATCACTAATGGGTCAAAGCAAGCCTATAATATAATTGTGGTTGTGGCATGGTGATTTCAACCTTTTTATGGTTAAAACAATTTAAAATAAATACACATCTGCACAATGCACAAAATCGCATGCAAAATCCAACTGCAGTGGAGTAATACCAGCTTCAAAGTATAAATCTATTCACAACTTCTTTTTTAGCTTAGTTTTAGAATGAGGGAGGGTTGGAATAGATTTTACTACAAAAATTATGTGTTTTTTATGCTGTTGTGCCCCTATTAGAAGGATACCTTCCCATTGGACAGCAATTACAGCCTTACCAAGTCTGGGTTGGGGTTTCACTTTCTAAAGAACTCCAGGAAGACAAGTTGTCAATCATTTTCATTCTAGGGAGAGGGTATTGTTAGGCAGGCCATAGACGGTGCACAATCCCCCATCAACACAGACAGTGGGGAATCCCTCCTGCCGCGGATTGGGGGGGGGGGGGATAAGCTGGGAGAAGATAGTGATAATTGCTAGTGGTTATAGCAGCCACAAGCAATAAATCGCAAGTGAATCCGGCAGGCTGGTTGTACCCAAGTTGTTTGATCATTCAAATTGGTACCATCAGCCTACCCACACATGGTTCAAATCTCAGCCGGTTCGGCAAGAACCAGCCAGGATTCTATGGCCGTCTTTAGACTAGCAGATTTAGTTGGACTTCAAAGTAACAAATTAAAGCCTAAAGCCTCATACACATGACATGACTATTGGACGAATGATCGTCTTTTTTTTTGCATGCTAGTCTCATATTGAAAATGAAGAGGTTATTAAAGTTACGAAAATTCTCTTATGACAGAATACAACTTCGAAAAGAATGTAATGTGTTGTATTGTATTGTAATGTATTCCTACATTTCTGAGCATGCGTAGTCTTGCTCTTCTGATTTTTTTCGGACTAATACTGTACTGATTAAACGAAAATGGTAATTTTGGATTAACTGATCGGCTCTCAAAAGCGGTGTACTAAAAATCAGATTATTGTACGATCGCTCCGAAAGCAGTATTTTTTTGTTTGATTGTGTGTACTAGACTTCACTCCAGCTAACACTTCATAAGCAGTTATTTTTTCCCTTTTCAGATAAAGGTTTTACATGAATGAATAAAAGCTGATCATTCCCCCTACTCTTCTGCAACCTTTCCTACTGCAAACAAAGTGGCTGGAAGGAGTGCGGATCTCAGAGTCCAGACGGGGGCAGAGCATAGATCTGTGAAAGAAGGGCTACAGGGGGCTGGTGGCAACAGAAATACAGGCACAGTGGATTGGAGGAGATGACGGTACCTTACCTGACAGGGCACAGCAACTTTCTTACAATCTAAGTGGCCAATGGAGCAGAAGAGATGGGGAATGGAAGAGGAAGGAGAACTTTCTACCAGAGAAAGAATCCCCCAGAGGCAAAACAAAACCTTGACTCGAGCTAGTTTCACATTTGTGCGATGCATGAATGCGCACAAACGTGCGCATTACGGCCACGGAAAAAAAAAAAGCAAATTTTGCAGGCACGCGTGGTGCTATTAAATCTTCTTGCTACTGACAGCTCCAAATCATGTACCAAAGCACATGGGTGATGATTTACTAAAGGCAAATAGACTGTACACTTTGCAGTTTCTCCAGAGCTTAGTAAATGAGCAGAAGCTCTGCTGACTTCCATCACCCAATTTATGTGCAAACATGATTGGGTATTCTTGGCAAACTGAAGCGTTACCTCATTTACTAAGCTCTGGAGCAACTGCACTTTGCATGGTCTATTTTGCCTTTAGTAAATCAACCCCATAGTGACAAAGGCCCAGATTCACAAAGGAGATACGACGGAGTATCTCAGATACTCCATCGTATCTCTGGGCCAGATTCTTGTAGATTTGAGGCGGGCGTAGCGTAAGCCATTTACACTACGCCGCCCCAACTTACAGGAGCAAGTGCTGTATTCCCCCAAACACTTGCTCCGTAGTTTGGGGCGGCATAGTGTACTTGGCCCGGCGTATCCCCACGTAACTCCAAGGGGGCGGCTTGTATTTAAATTAAGCGCGCCCCCGTGCCGTTCGAACTGCGCATGCTCCGTCGGGGAAATTACCCGACGTGCATTGTGCTAAATGACGTCGCACGGACGTCATTTGTTTTAATGTTAACGTAAATGGCGTCCAGCGTCATTCACGGACGACTTACGCAAACAACGTAAAATTTTAAAGTTGAGACACGGGAACGACGGCCAGACATAACATTGAGTACGCCACCTAGGGGGCATGTTTATCTTTACGCCGCGTATCTCTTACGGAAACAACGTTAAATCACTACGACGGGCAAGCGTACGTTCGCGAATCTAGTCATTTGCATATTCTACGCTAACCGCTATGGAAACGCCACCTAGCGGTCAGCGTAGATATTGCAGCCTAAGATACAACGGCGCTGGCCGTCGTATCTTAGGCATGTTTAAGTGCATCTCAGTTTGAGAATACACTTAAACATACGACGGCCTTAGATTCGGACTTACGTCGGCGTATCTGCTGATACGCCGGCGTAATTCTTTGAGAATATGGCCCTCTGTTTTTATCTATGCGACTGATTCATAGAACCAGTTACGCATAGATATCCCTAAGATCCGACAGGTGTAATTGTTTTACACTGTCGGATCTTAGGATGCAATACCGCGGCCGCCGCTGGGGGGAATTTGCGTCGTAAACCAGCGTCGGGTATGCAAATTAGTAGTTACGGCGATCCACAACGGTTTTTCGCGTTCGATACGTCGCCGCTAGTCTAGTTTCCCGTCGCAAAGTTAGTCGTCGTTTTTGGTGCCCTAACTTTAGTCAGCAAACGTATTGCTGTCTAAAGTATGGCCGTCGTTCCCGCGTCGAAATTTAAAAATGAACATCGTCCGGGAATACGGAATTACGCTACGCGCGTCGCCGTTCAAAAAAATGACGTCACTGCGCGCAAAGCACGACAGGAATTGCGAAACGGAGCATGCGCAGTAGGTCAGGCGCAGGAGCGCGCCTAATTTAAATGGCACACGCCTTGCGCCGGACGTATTTACGATACATCGCCGCAAATTTCCAGGTAAGTGCTTTGTGGATCGGGCACTAAAACTGGAAACTTGCGACGGTGTATCGTAAACGGGTTACGTTACACGGCCGCAAATGTATGTGAATCTGGCCCTCGGTACCAATCTTTTGGTGCAGCGCGATAAAAAAAAAAAAGAAAAGATGCTTGCACTTCTTTGATGCTATGTTTGTCCTTAGAACAGCCCATTAAAATTGAGAGAAACAAATTGTTACCCCAGCTCCACTGCCAATATAAAAGTTCACAAACTGTGATCCGGTGGTCTAGCCAGGACATTCAGGCCCCACAAATACAATACTTAAATCAGGAAGGCTGGCAACTCAGATGCTCTTGAATAAAAGTACTTTATTAGTTACATGTGTTCACTGACGCGTTTCGGCTAAGAAGCCTTCATCAAAGCATTACAATGAACAGGCTGTCCTAAACAAGACATACAAAAACACATGTGCACTGCAGCACGTTCATAGGTGTGAATGGAGCCTTAGGTATTGTTCGCAGTGGACAATGAAACTGGGCTAAGAAAACAAAACTCTAACTTAGCTATTATATTATCAAGAATAAGAAAGTATGTAAACCCTGATAATAAACATTTCCCATTTGCTCCCTTTTGGTCTGTTAAATATACCATTGAATGTTTAATTTCTGTTCCACAAACCCAAAAAAGAAAATGCTGATCCTGACGGAAACCGAGTACTATTCTGTGCATTATAAAATATTATCAGGAAATGTTTTAGGGCTACTGAATACCCCTCTATGTGTTATGGAAGAGAGAAAATAGGATTTTTGTACTCACCGTAAAATCCATTTCTCTGAGTTCATAGACGGACACAGCCTTCATTGACATTAGGGTTATGCTTCTTCCTACCAGGAGATTTAGGCAGAATTTAACAGCACTTAAAGTGTTAAAACCTTTCCTTCGTGCCGCTCCTCCCAGGGGGCGTGGCTCCCCCAGGCATAACACACACCCTGCTCTAGGAGCCTCAGTCCATAACAAGCAGTACAAACCAAGGAGGGGTGGGTGCTGTGTTCGTCTATGAACTCAGAGAAATGGATTTTACGGTGAGTACAAAAATCCTATTTTCTCTTCCGTTCATAGACAGACACAGCCTTCATTGACATTAGGGACGTCCCCAAGCAGTGTCAAAAAATTTGAGGGGTGGGAAAGTAACACAGCAAACCAGGTTACACCCCAAACAAAAACTGGAGTTGCTGAACGGAGAAACTCCAACCATAAACTGCCGCCCGTAACACCTGCGGCTGAGGAAGGCATCAAAAGATGCACACACATCCACCTTGTAAAGACTTTGAAACAGCGTGGATTGATGACCAGGATGCATCCTAACACCGCTGTAACACAGAGGCAAGATGCCGGAAAGCCCAAGAGGCCCCGATCGCCCTGGTCGAATGCGCCATAACCCGAAAGGAGGGCATAGGCCTGAAGCACAATCCGTCGGAACCACCTAGGAACGGTGGCCGACGAGACTGCCAGGCCCTCTTGTAGGGCCAGCCACCGACACGAACAGTGAGCCCGACTTCCGGAACGGAACTGTAACATATAAGTACACTCGTAGGGCCCGAACCACATCCAGAGGATGCAAAGTGGCCTCCTCCTGGCATTTCGGCCGAGGACATAAGGATGGAAGAACAATGTCCCCCTCAATGTGAAAAGCCGAAACGACCTTAGGGAGAAAAAACTGCCGCAGCACCACCTCATCCATACGGATGACCAAGTAGGGAGCCTTGCAAGACAAGGCCGCCAGATCAGACAGACACCCGTCTGATCGAGGTAATTGCTACCAGAAATAAAATCACCTTTTGTGACAACAAAAAACCTCCCGAATGTCCTCAAAAGGAGCATCCCGAAGCACTGAAAGGACTAAATTCAAGTCCCATGGGGGTAAAGGAGGGCGCACCGGAGTACAACGCCAAGGGTCGCCGCAAGTAAAAACAGCCAGAGCAGAAATCTGGCTCCTAACCATATGTAAGGCGAGAGCCAGAACCACTCCCTGCTGCAAAGACAGCAGAATCCTGTAAACAACGCATGTATGAGAGTGCCAGTTCATCTCCCCACACACACACAGATGTAGGCCCTACATGTATGAGGAAAAAAACCTACGTGAGGTAGACCTCCGTGCACGCAGCACGGTAGAGACCACCGAGCCCAATCGGCCTCGGTCCTTAAGCCCCTGGTTCTCAACAGCCGTGCCGCCAAGGCCGGTGGCTGTGAAACAGGGCAGAAGATCGGAACCTGAACAGAAGATCAATTCCCAGGGGAAGACGCTAGGGGGCGTCTGCCACCAGACACATTAGGTCCGCGTACCAGAAGCAACGCGGCCAATTTGGGGCAATCAGAACTGATAGAATCCCTACAGCTTCCACTCAGCGCAGCAGGCGAGGAAGAAGCTTCCGAGGAGGGAAGGTGTAAAGTAGGCGATAGTGATCCCAAGGAGCCACCAACGCGCCTGACGCGTCCGCCCACGGGTCCTTAAACCTGGCCACGAACCGTGGCACCTACCGATAGAGACGGGACGCTAGAAGGTCCACGTCCGGAGTGCCCCACTTACGGCACAGACCCCGAAACACCTGCAGGTGGAGAGACCACTCTCCTTGGCCCAGTGCAGTGCGACTTAGGTCGGCTAGCCAATTCCGTATTCCCGGAATGTACCCGGCCGAAAGAGCCGGAACGGACCCTTCGGCCCACCGAAGGATGTGCGCGACCCCCGTCGCTGCAACAGAACTCTGTGTGCCTCCCTGATGATCAACCTACGCCAAGGCCGTGGCGTCACCAGACAGGATCCTGACCTGTCGGCCCTGTAGATCCAGGGACCACCTGGCAAGGCAAGGCTTGATTGCTCTGAGCTCCAGAACGTTGATCAGTAGGCAGGACTCCACCTGAGTCCAGTGCCCCTGGGCTGATTGGGTTCCCCATCCGGAGAGGCTGGCATCTGTCGTGACCACTGTCCAGTGGCCTGCAGAAAAAACGACTTTTCGGCCCGAAGCACCAGAAACGCCAGCCACCACACCAGGGGAGACATGATCAGATGACTCAAGTGAATCTGGTAATCCATAGATGACGGAAGCTAGTCCCATCGTGACAGCAATTCCCTCCGTAGTATCCTGGCGTGGAATTGGACATACGGAACCGCCTCGAACGAGGCCACCAACGGACCCAGAACCCTCCTGCAGAATCGCAGAGAAGACCGCTTCTGGGTCGGCAACTGCTGCACAGCAGATAGCAGAGTCTGAAGTTTTTCCGTTAGGAGAAAAACACTCCCGCCCCGGCGGAATCCAGTACTAGTCCCAGGTAACACGTGATAGACACGGCTCCACGGCCAGACATCCCATGATAACAAAACTCCCGCTGTCACAGCCGGGCCAGTATCGGGACGAGCACCTTGGCGAAAGCCCGCCGAATGGGAAGGACACCAATTAAAATGGTCCCCCCCGACCGCAAAGCACAGAAACTCTGGTGCTTTGAGGATACACGAACATGTAGGTACGCGTTCATGACATCCAAGGATGCCAGAAAAAAATCCCCCTGATGGAGTGCCGCTATTACCAAGCGAATCGACACCACCTGAAAGTTTGCAACTTGACAAAACAAACGAGGGACTGGAGGCCCAGGATTGACCAGGCCCCATCCTCCGTGGGGACACAAACAGAATGGAGCAAAAACCCCTGAGACCGTTCCAACGAGGGAACTGACACAATCACTCCCCTGACCAGAAGAACCTGGACAGCCCCTGACAGAGCCAGCCGGCGAACCGGAGGAGGCCAGAGGCCGGAGGGAAAAAACCCGTTTGGCAGACGAGAGAAACTCAAACTTGTACCCCAAGGAAACCACTTCGCAACCCCAACGGTCGGAGAGGAGAGACCTCCACCGAGCCATGAATGTGTGAAGCCAGTCTCCCACCCGAGACACGGGCAGGAGCAGACCTAGAGGCGGAAGCAGGTACGTCCGCAGACTTGTTAGGCATGCGGTATCAGGTGCGCTGCTACCCCACGGCTCGGAGGTAGTCAAGGAGGGCCCTTGCATAGGGCAAGGTCCCAAGCCCTTCCCAGACTGTGGGAACAGCATGTGCTCACCACCCGTGGCATCCACAATGATGCCACCCAGGGAAGTCCCAAAAGGACCGTTCACCCTTAAAGGCCATCACCAAGGCCACCTTAGAGGACTAGTCCGCAGACCAGCTCTTCAGCCACACAAGGCGGCGCAGAACCCTGCATAGACGGAAGCTTCGGAACGTATCCATGGCCGCCTCGCAGAGAAAATTCAGACCCTGAACTATCGTTCAGCCAGGTCCCAAGAGGACTCGGAAGCGTCCCCTTCTTCCAGCTCCTGCAGCAGGAGCTTCGCCCTTTCCGTCGGGGCCTGACCAGGGCCCCGGCCAGAGCCGGCCTCACCACCCAACCCACCACCGTGAATAGGGAGCGGGCCACGGCCTCCACTCTATCAGCGGGATCCTGAAATGCAGGAGCCCCTTCCACAGGCAACATGGTGGCCCTACACAGTCTGGACATAGGGGGTCCACTGGCAGAGGAGAGGCCCACTTTTTTTTTTTAAATCCCCCTCAAGGGGGTAACGGGTTGCAAAGTTTTTTGACAAACTTTTTTGCGGTGCATCCCATTCCTTGCATAACATATTGGCTAAATAAGGAACACAAAGAACACTTCAGCAGTACGTGGCAGTCTGCGGAATCCAAAAGGTACTGACACGGTGGTGTCTCCGCCACAACCTCAATTTTTAGAGTCTCACGCACCGCAGAAACAAGAGTTCCAACAATTCTTGCTGACACTGCAGCAGAGACATCCTCACTATCCATGTGGGTCAAGTCCGCAGCCTCAGACATACCAGAACCAGATTCCATGTCAGAGACATCCCCAGAAGCAGGCTCAGGGAGGGGGCGCTTTTTTACCCCCCATCCGGCACCAGCTGCTTCAAACCTGGCAAGAAAACCCAGGATAGCCACATAAACAGATGTGGCAGGGGAAGAGACGCTAAGGGTTAACTCAGGCCTAGTGGAGAGGGAGACCTGGCTCAGGTTCCGTAGCCCAGCGCTGAGTCACCCCCCCTGCAAGGCAGGACAAAAAATCCCCACAAGTCACCTCCTTACAGCTAATGGAGAGCATGGGGGCCTCTGGTACTCACCACCCCACCCGGTGCAGCGCGGTCCGAGGACAGGGTGTGCAGCGCTGTGTCCGTTTTCCCCTGAGACACATCCGAGGTGATTGCAGCGCCAACAGCCGCCACACGAGGCAGACGGAAAAATGAAGATGGCCGCCGAATGCTGAAAAAACAGCATAGGACTACAAGAAAACGGCCGCCGGGCTATATAAGGCTAGGCTCCGGCAAAATGGCCGCCAATGACGCAGATTTAAAAAGACAGTGACATTTTTTTTTTTTTCAGCAACTGTCACACAGAAAAAACACCTCACAGCACACTGCAAAGGCCCAGAAGTGAACACCACAGCCCCTGCTACACCCGGGCCCTGTGACATGAGCCCCAGAAAAAAACCCTCACAGCCGTCACCCACAAAGGGAAGGAGGTATAGGAATAAGGGAGAGAGGAAAGCAGGGAAAAACCCTCAGTCGACCTCCAAAGGGAAACATTCCAGCCAGACCACTTACCTGAGTAAGAGGTCACTACTTACCCGTCCTGCGACCACCTGGCTGGAGGCATCCCAGACAGAACCAACGTCCATGAACGGCATGGCTGTCGGCCAGACACACTGTGACAAGGCCATAGAGACCGGTCATATGTGTGCCCTAGAACCGAAGTTCCCCGGCCGCCCCTGGAGCAACGGGGCCTGTCGTGGACGTCCCAAAGCTAAGCTAAGGGCCAGCACACGCTCGAAGGCCGAACCTGGGGGGACTACAAGGGTCGAGGACCCAGCCTGTCACCCAGTCGGCTGTTGATAGAAGAATCACAGGATTCAAAAAAATGCAGGAACAAAAACAATAAAAGCGTCCTGCCGTTAGGCAGAAAAAGACTGAGGCTCCTAGAGCAGGGTGTGGGTTATGCCTGGGGGAGCCACGCCCCCTGGGAGGAGCGGCACGAAGGAAAGGTTTTAACACTTTAAGTGCTGTTAAATTCTGCCTAAATCTCCTGGTAGGAAGAAGCATAACCCTAATGTCAATGAAGGCTGTGTCCGTCTATGAACGGAAGAGAAAAGGGAGGTTTCCTGTATTTCTAACACACTTCCTGTCCTGGGGTGACAGTGCTATTTCTCCACACAGTAAGGTAAATGAG
>NC_053493.1:91321162-91331162 GCF_905171775.1 Rana temporaria | reverse complement strand
CTGCACTGTGTGCGGGGACCGCCCTGTCCGCCGACAGCTCAGCGGAGATTTACGGAGGAATCCCCGCTGAGTCAAACGTGCTAACGGAGTGGATCAATACGGATCCGCTCCGTGTGAAAGAGCCCTAGTATCCCTGTCGCCTCGTTGCAAAAATTAAAACGTGGCCATCTATAAAAAAGAAAATACGCAAGAGAAATTCTCCGCACACTCAACTGTGTGGGCATAGACAGGTGGCCATCCCGTGTGGTTGTGGGTATATGGTACAAATCACTAAAAATACATGACTGACCAGATAAAATGTACTTTGTGGGAAAAACATTCAATTCTATAGAAGGACCCAAAACAGTTGTGAAGAGCCCACAAGGTAGGGTGACCAGACATCCCCGGTTTCAGGGGACAGTCCCCAGATTGAGGACACTGTCCCCGGATCAAGTCTGTCCCCTGGTTGGATTTGAACAGGGGCTGGGGAAAATTCAAAGACAGTCCGTGAAGAATTAAACAAAGAAAAAAAAAATATTCAGAATTACACACCCCTGCTCCACCGCACCTACTAGCTTAGGGGGGTGTATTTTTTCCATTATCTGTGCCCCTTTCTCATGATCATGCGCTGATCAGAGTGGAGGGACCGCGTGCCTGTTTTATCTCCTTGCTTTCCCTGGTGGAGTGATCTTCCTCTGCTTCCCACTCAGTAGTAGCCAGGGCCCGGAGAGTAAGACTAGAGAGGCTGTGAGGCGGGCAGGGGGCGGCGGCAGTGATGGGCAGAGAGAGGCAGCTGGGCTCAGCTGACGGTGTCCAGCAGCAGGAACAGAGGGGAAGTGGATCCGATCGTGGGGCTGCGAGCACCTTAAAGGCTTCAACACAGGAGTGCTTTTTGGGTGTCTGCGAATAGACTACATTGCACTGTGTCTGTCTCTCTGGCATCATGGATGGTATCATAACTCGCAGGCACTCTATCGTGGCTCTGTCACAGTGTGTCACATAACATGTCTGCTGGGTGCTGATTTTGGTAACTTATTGGTCCTATGTATCAGCACCCAGCAGCCATGTTAAGTGACACACTGTGACAAAGCCAGCCAGAGCCATGATAGAGTGCCTGCTGCCTGTGAGTTATCATAATGCTGATGATGTTAACCAGTTGCTGATCGCCTGATAGCAGATTTACTACTACAGGACGGCCGCGCTGTGCAGGATCACGTATATACGTAATGCTGCATTTCTGGGTATGGGAGCCAATCAGCAGCTCAGACGGACTCTATATACACCGGTACCTGCTGATCGTTATGTTCAAAGATAGAACTGTGGTCTGCCTTGTTCTGCCTATGTAAACAAGGCAGATTGCCGTTCTTTCAGTATGGAAGACATTGATCCTGTGTTCCAGCAAAGCAGGTACAGGGATCTATGCCTTCCCTTAGTAAAAGCATCTCCCCACAGTGAGAAAACACTTGTTAGGCACACATTTAACCCTTTGATTGCCCTAGATGTTATCCCCTTCCCAGCCAGTGTGATCAGTACAGTGACAGTGCATATCTTAGCACTGATCACTGATTTAGTGTCACTGGTTCCCAGAAAGTGTAAATCGTGTCCGATTTGTCCACCGCAATATCGCAGTCCTACTATGAGTCGCTGATCGTCGCTATTACTAGTAAAAAAAAAAAAATTCCCTGGATTTCATTTAAAAAATCTGGTCACCTTACCACAAGGTCCATATAATGAACAGGAATCAGGAGCCAATAAACTGTGTCCTCTTTATTAAAGTGGATCTCTATTGCATCTGAGCACCACAAACCACAAACGCCATTTCATTCATTTTTATTTTGTTGAGAAATCACTTTGTATAACACACCTCTAGCATTTCTGGCCATGGCCATCTTCAGTAAGGGCAGATGATTCATGTAACATTTACTTCCTTGAATCCATCTGCCCTTAGCTCATGCATTCAGGAAAGTGTACTTAGCTGAGAATACCCCTCCTTCCCTCCTGGGATTTATGACATCATTTGCCTAGGCAAGAAACCAGGAAAGAAGGTTCAAATATATAAATATAACACAGTTTTCTATCCATTTACGAATGCTAGCGGCATAAGTATTACAAAAAAAAAGTCAATATTGATTGGGAGAGTGAAGTTACACTTAAAAGTGGCTGTAAATCCCATAAATGAAATATGAACAAAGCATATCCTTCTATAGTGTGTACATGTCTCAATTAGGAGCATTAAAATATAACTAAAAGGCAAAAAGCTCTGGATAGAGTGGAGAGAGATTAGACCCCTGTCAGGTTTTTATTGCAGTCTCTCTCTATTTGTCCTGTTTACCAATATCATTGAATGTGAAAGTAAAAGAAAATCCCAAACTTTGGGTTGGCCCCAGAAAAGTAATAGAGGGGAAATCCTCCAATGGAGACACTAGTTGTGGTGACCTGGGGGTCCCCTAGGAAATTCCCTTAATTTGCAGGGATATCCCCTCACTTCCTGTTTGACTATGAGACAGGAAGTGAAGGGAAATCTTCGCAATGGGACACAGATGGCAGAAAAAAAAAATCTGACAGGGGTTATAACCCTTCCTTACTCTATCCAAAATTAAAAGAAAAGTTTTGCCTATAATTCTACTTTAAGTGTCATTTCTGTCAGCTGCCTTATTCTTCTGTTATCAGCATGGACACATTTTCCTAACACCAAGAGAAAGAAGGTGACAGGGGAGGGATCTCCAGCAGATTGACAGGCTCGGCTCTGTTCCTGTGTGCGGGGGAACTCTTAGATCTCTCCTCACTGAGCTCTGCAGAGTGTCATTTCTGCTCTCCACCCCATTTTTTCCTGACAGTTCAGACAAGCTTTATAAATTCTGCACGTTTAACAGATGTAGAAAATAGAAGACTGCAGATAAACAGGCACAACTTATAAGGGTTGCAACGGATCAAAAAACTCACGGTTCAGATCGTTCCTCAGATTAGAGTCACGGATCGGTTAATTTTTCGGATCACCACCATATATAGTCCCCACTGTAAAGTCCACGTCATCTCCCCCACTGTAAAGTCCACCACATCTCCCCCACCCCCACTGTAATATCCACATCTCCCCCACCCACACTAATGTCCACATCTCCCCCACCCCCACCGTAATATCCACATCTCCCCCACTGTAATATCCACATCTCCCCCACCGTAATATCCACATCTCCCCCACCCACACTGTAATAATATCCACATCTCCCCCACCCCCACCGTAATATCCACATCTCCCCCACCCACACTGTAATGTCCACATCTCCCCCACTGTAATGTCCACATCTCCCCCCACTGTAATGTCCACATCTCCCCCCACTGTAATGTCCACATCTCCCCCCACTGTAATGTCCACATCTCCCCCCACTGTAATGTCCACATCTCCCCCCACTGTAATGTCCACATCTTCCCTGTCAGTGCGCCAATCTGGAGAGCTCACCTAGGCCGCCACCGGGTGTACCAAGATGGCCGCCACTCCAGAGCTAGGCCGAAGCCTTTCCTATGGCCGCAAACCGCGGACCGCTTTGTGTGCCGATCCGAACACGGCGACCCGTTCGGATCACGGATCACCTGAGGCCAGTCACTTCACTGGGTACATGGAAGGGTTTTCAACCACTGGTAAAAGTAAAAGCATACGGCATGCCACTTACATCCAGAAAGTGAAACAAATCCACAGCCCCACATGTAACCTGGTGCTGTTAAAGAGAGGTACCATCTATGCCGCCTGTGGCCACCAGGTGACTAAAGGAAGGGAGAATGGATAAGGTAGCTGGGAGAAGTGTTGATGGTGGATTGTATGCATCCTCATAACCAGGAAGGACCACTGAACAACCCTAGTAACGCTGGACCAGAAGTGACGTCACACCAACTACACCCCTGAACTGTATGGACTGTGCTGGAAGGGTGCAAACAGTCTTGGTCTCCAGAGGGAGGTTTCGAGGCTCTGCTCCTTTTTCAAGCCCCTGGTTCTGATTGGCGAGGCATTCCTTTCCTGTGACCTTATACATAACTGATTAGTTTCCCACAAACTACATTGCCACCCATGTATGTATTTTTAGTGACTTGTACCATATACCCACCTTTCGTTATATGCCCCACACAGCTGAGTGCGCTGAACAATTTCTTTCAATTTTGCATTTCCAGGACTCATTGGTACATGCTCTAGCGGCACCAGCCCATGTGGACGTTTTATATGCATTTGTAGTCATATGGATCATTTATTTCATTATCACCGAGTCCAGTTTAGGACAACATTGTCTCATTGGGGTGAGATTTTTCTTGCCCTTCCAATACATTGTTTTAGCGCCATCCAGTGGTTTGTATCATTTACAAAGAAGAAAATCAATACTTGACTATTTGTAATTGAGGAGAATCTTCCATTGGGGACAGTGACGACTGTCATAGGAGTGTTTTCACTCACTTTAAAGATATTTCTCACTGGCAGAGACATGCAGATCATCCTGCAACAGACACTGCTTGGGATGCTTTTAAGGCCTACTTGAGGGGAGTTTTTATTGCTGAGGTGAACGCCATAAAACACAACACGACCGAACAAAGGGACCAGGTAGCTCAGATGGTGAAACGCTTGGAGGCGGAGTACATAGCTAACTCGAGGGAGGGCTCCCGGGAGGCGTGGATAGCGGCTCAGGACGCACTGACTAGACTAGACGCTTCTAGAGCTGACAAAAAACGGTTTTTTTCAAAAATGGCGTTCTATGAGGAGGGGGAGCAAACGGGCAAGCTCTTGGCCAAAATAGTTCAATCACAACAGACGTCCCCATCGATTGGAGCTCTTAGAACTGAGGGAGGTAGGTTGGTGAACACCCCCGACCTGGTAATGAGGGAACTGACCAGATTTTATGCCAGTCTATATGAATCGAAGCAAACACACACTGGAGAGGAGACTCGGGACTTTCTGCAGGGGATAGAGCTACCGTGTTTAACGGAGTCCCAGGCGGAGTCCCTTGAGACTCCCATTACCATTGAGGAGATGATAGAGGCGACCAATTCTTTCCCCAATACTAAGGCACCGGGGGACGATGGCATACCAGTTGAAGTATACAAGCAATATGGGAACGTTGTGCTCCCGAAGCTGCTTCAAACTTTGAACGCGGCCAGGGAGGCACGGCGGCTTCCAGACTCTATGAGACAAGCAAGCATAGTACTCCTGCTTAAACCGGGAAAGGATCCATTGGATCCTGGTTCCTATAGGCCAATCTCACTTTTACAAAGTGATATAAAAATCCTAGCAAAAGTCTTGGCAACAAGACTGAATAAGGTGATCTCAGCGATAATACACTCAGACCAATCAGGGTTCATACCGGAACGATCTACAGCTATTAACCTGAGGAGACTATTTGTAAACATGCAATTGACGGCGGATAATGGGGGGGATAGAGCATTGCTGTCGCTAGATGCCCACAAGGCATTCGACAGCATTGAGTGGCAGTACCTGTGGGCGACGTTGTCTAGATTCGGGTTCGGGCCTGTGTTCCAATCATGGGTGCGCCTCCTGTATGACTCCCCTCTGGCGGTTATTAGGGAGGAGGGCAGAGTGTCTCCTCCCTTTCCGCTACACAGGGGGACTCGGCAGGGGTGCCCTCTGTCACCCTTGCTGTTTGCGGTTGCCATAGAACCGCTGGCAGCACTGGTGCGCTCTAACCCCCTAATCAAGGGATTTCAGTACGGATTAATACATGAAAAAATTATGCTCTACGCGGACGATACCATGCTACTACTGGGAGATACGTCGGGTTCTCTCCGGGAGGCAATGTCGGTGATTCAGACCTTCGGGTCCTTTTCGGGACTATTGATAAATTGGACTAAGTCCGCAATTATGTTTTTGGATGCGTCGAATCCGCAGGATCGTACGCTGCGTGACATTCCGGTGGCGACTAAATTTAAATACTTGGGCGTCTGGGTCACCCCCCAACTGCTTGATTATGTCTCCCTAAATCTCACCCCCTTGATAGGCAGGATTAGAGACAAAATTAAGATATGGTCAAAATTAAAAATGTCCCTGGTTGGTAGAGTGAACCTCACGAAGATGGTATTTATGCCTCAGTTGCTGTATATTCTGCACAACACCCCCATGGTTATCCCTCTCAGGATTTTTAGAATTATTAACTCCCTGTTCAGAGTGTTTCTCTGGCTTAATAAACCTCCCAGGATTAAGCTAGAACAACTACAAAAGCCAAAGGAGGTGGGGGGGCTTGCTCTCCCGAACCCCTGGGTATACTACCTGGCATCACAACTACAACACATAGCTCGGGCTATGAGTAAGGGAAGGGGAGACCCGGTGGTCGACATAGTAAATCACATGACAGGCATGGCTAATATGGTAACTGGTCTAGAGTCGCTGCAATGTGCTAAGTCCAATAAACTTTTCCCTACATATGCATTAATGCAGAAAGTCTGGAATAAAACCCGCCAACTACAAAACATAGAGGGGTTTACCGGTCACAGTCCAATTTGGAACAACCGATACTACGAGGAACTACTGTCTCTGACCTGTGGTGAGCAGTGGAGGAGGTATGGGGTTACACACTTGGTGCATATCTTCTCTGGGGGCCGCTTGCTTTCTTTTGCGGAGCTCCGAGAGAAGTTTGATCTTCCCCAGACCATGTATTTTCCCTACTTACAGTTGAGGCATGCCATCAGGGCCCAGGCTGGAAATAACCCTTGGACATTGTCCCCTGCCCCGATCTTCCACTTTATGACTGGGATAGCTAGCTTCAGGGGCTTCATTTCAAGCTCATATGCCATGCTACTGACAGCTGTGCTGCCGGCCCTTCCCTCTAGGGTGGTGGACTCCTGGGAAAGAGATGTGGGTGTTTTTGAGGAGGAACAATGGGAAGAAGCATTATTGGCCATACAGGGAGCCTCGCTCAACGTAGCACACCGTTTGTCACAACTGTACATTGTTCTACGGGTACACTTTACCCCGGCCAGACTGCGTAAGATGGGGCTGACTGAGGATGATAACTGTCCTAGATGTGCTAGGGACCATGGTGACCTCATCCATTTAATGTGGCGGTGTCCCAAGCTGCATCTATACTGGACGGGGGTTCTCACAACACTAAACAGGGTATTCATGATTCAAATACCCCAAACCCCTAAAGTATGTATACTGGGTATTATAGAAGACATACCGCTGGAGGATAACCACAAAAAGGCAGTTGGTAGGGCCCTTTTCCAGGCCCGCAAACTAATACTAAGGCACTGGAAGGACGCGGAGCCTCCAGGGCTGGGAGAGTGGATAGCCCAGATGGGATCCACTCTACAGGCAGAGAAATACATATATCAGCACAGAAAAAGGAGGGGCAGGTTTGAAAAGTTGTGGGCCCCCTGGCTAAATTCCCCGGGTTTAGCTCCACTCGAGTTGGTGTTGGACAGATTACTAATGTAAGAGGTCAGGGGCAAGGACTTAAGATTGGATCTGGGGCACTCTGCAGGGGAGGGAGAGGGCAGGGTACAGCACAATGGAGTAATAATGGAGTAGGTCCAGGAATGCGGGAGCTTGATGATACTTATACACTGCCTTTTATGTATAATGAGTTGGTCTAGTGGGCAGAGAAGGTAGCATTCCAGAAGTTTATGTGTGGATTGTTCTTTTTGTTGTTTTATTATTTTACGCTTATGTATGGATGTAATACAGAGACTGAGAAATGAAACTGATGCAATTTTTGTAACCATGCATGATTATTCTATTCAATAAACATCCTTTTTTGAGAAAAAAAAAAAAAAAAGATATTTCTCTCACTTCCTATTGCATCTACAAGACAGGCAAGTAAGGCTCCATTCACACTAGTGCGACTCCAAAGTCACATGATTTCCAGTGCAACTTTGAGGCGACTTTACACTCTCTGACACTAAAGTCGTATCAAAGTAGTGCAGGAACCTTTTCATAGTCGCATTGATCGGAACGGGTGCCATTGAAAATCAAGGGGCTGCGAATTGTCGCATGACAAGTCTCACTAGTGTGAACGGAGCTTAAATCACCAACAAGAGGCACAAATGAAAAAAAAAAAAGGAAGGAGGTTATAACCAGTCTCTACTCTATCCAAAATTACTATAAAATTTGACCCCAGTCTGAGCAAACTTTACATGAAAAATAAGCATACCTGTTCCTCCGGGGGAGAAGACTCCTTCAATGAACCCTTCCTTTCTTTACAATCACTCAGCCCTCTTCCCAACTACTCCTCAAATAACTTTCACCCATCTTCAAATGTAGAGGTCGACCAATATATCGTCCGGGAGATATATTGTCCGATATTTGGCCATTTTGGAGAAATCGCCTGATTTTTATCCAAATTAGGCCGATATTTAACCTGTCCGCTAGTGGTGCAACGGATCACCGTTTATCCGTGATCCGAACGTGTCACCCCTTTCGGATCGGCGTGCTATGTGATCCGCGGCTTGCCGCCGCCATAGCATTAGGAAAGGCCGTGCCATCTTGGTACACCCGGCGGCGGCCATCCTCTCTGTTTACACCCACAGAGGAGGAGCCCGCGCTCGAGTTACACACACGCCACTGTCTGAGGTCTGTAAGGGGGACTAGGGGTCTACACTAAGGGGTTACTGTCTGTACTACTGGGGGGGGGTCTGCACTGAGGGGGGGGTTTACTGTATTTACTACTGGGGGGGGTGTCTGCGCTGAGGGGGGGGTTACTGTATTTACTACTGGGGGGGGGGTGTCTGCGCTGAGGGGGGGGTTACTGTATTTACTACTGGGGGGTATCTGTACTGAGGGGGGGGTAGTGTCTGTACTGAAGTGGGTGTGTAACTGAGAGGGGGGGTCTGTACTGCCATCTTCCAGTGTCAATAAGTGCCATCCAGTGCAACCTGCCAGTGGCAATTAGTGCCACCTGCCAGTGTCACAAACCAGTGCCACCTGCCAAAAAAAAAAACAGCCTTAAATATCGGCCGCAAAAATCGGTATGATATATCGGCCATCGGCCACCCTGATTTCTAAATATCGGCATCAGCCAGAGAAAAACCCATATCGGTCGACCTCTAGTCAAATGTATGTATGTATGTATGTATGTATGTATGTATGTATGTATGTATGTATGCACTTTTTTCCCTTGTTTTCACAAAGTCCACTATCTCTGAGCCCATATCTCTACTTTCACTACCTCAACTTAAGATGAAAGTCATAGAATGGTCAGTTGCTACATCTTATTAAGGTGGTTAAAAAAGACTGAAGTTTTTTTTTTTACCTTAAAGCAGTCTCTACATAGGTACAAAACCCTTCTCTGTACTGCTTCCCTCCAGCCCCCCCCCCTTATAGATTCCCGAACCTCATCCAGCCATGTGCATGAGAGCAGTGGCTCTCTCCATCCTTGATAGCAGCAGGAGCTGCTCCCGCAGCTGCTAATAAAAATCCTGTGAAGAGGCAGCAGGGGGCAGGGCTGAGCCCCGCTGTCTGTGTCTATAGATGTAGGCAGCAGGGCTTGGGAGTCCCTATACGAAGTGGCTTCCTATAGGGGCACTCGCTGAGGAGGAGGAGCACCAGTGGGGGACCTCAGAAGAGGATCAGGGCTGCTCTGTGAAAAACCATTGCACACAGCAAGTAAGTATAACATGTTTGTTATTAAAAAATTATATATACATATCCTTTAGAATTGCTTTACCCGCTACATGCGTTACACATTTTTCTGCTAAATAAGACTGTTGGGGATACCACACCTGCGTGGGCATTCATTATCAACTGCTGTATCTGTTTCTCCAAGGCTTCAGTCACATGGGTGTAAGGCCCCTTTCACACTTGTGCGACTTGAGACTGCAAAATCACATGACAAGTCATACCCCATGATTTCCAATGAGTACCATTCATATCTGTGCGACTTTAAAGTAGTCCCTGCACTATGTTGGTCCAGCTTTGATGCGACTTGAGGTCTATAGACCTCAAGATTACACAGGCATTGCTTCAAGCCGCGTTGAAAAAAAAATGTTTTTGTCAAAAATCGTGCGACTTTTAGATTGCACAAGTGTGAAAGGG